>NC_041215.1:47390265-47415367 GCF_002837175.3 Physeter macrocephalus
GCCCACGGGCCCAGCCGCTCTGCGGCATGTGGGATCTTCCCGGACGGGGGCACGAACCCGTGTCCCCTGCATCGGCAGGAGGACTCTCAACCACTGCGCCACCAGGGAAGCCCTGCAGCTTATTTTATACCAAATAGTGTGTACCTCTTAATCCCCTACCCCTCCCTTCCCTCTCCCCACTGGTAACCACTAGTTTGAGAAACACATTCTCTTGATATCTGTATTTAAATGCCTGTTCTAGTGCCTGGCACATAAAAAAGTATTTAGAACAACTTACTGAATGAATTAATGATGAATAAAGAAATTTGAAGGCTGAAGGTACTATGAAGTACTGATGCAGAAAAAACAGAAACTTTTAAGAAATGGGAAACATGGCAGGTTTAAATGATGCCCGTCTGATAATAATATAAAATCTTATTTTTAAGTTGAGAGACTTGGGTGGAAAATCAAGCTCTCCTGAGGCTAATAAGCTTCACTGTCCTTGGATATCCATCTTGTTCCAGATGTTTTGAAGGATATAGCTAAAGTAGTACATTTTCCCAAAGGTGTCTATCATTCATGAATTTTGAAGTCCCTGAAATACCAATAAAAGAACATTCTGCTGCTTGCAAGGATTCTCTATGGTCTTTCGGGAGATTAATCCTCAGAATCACAACAGGGAAAAAGACTGTAAAAGAAACCCTAGGGGTCTGGTTTTAACAACAGCTATGGAAAGAGCTGTGGACAGCCGCCAGTGGGAACTGAAAAACTGAAGTTGCCATAGTACTGGGCCACAATTTGTTAGAACATATCCAGGAGAAGCAAAAAGAGTCTCATGGTCCAAGACATCTGGAATCTTGGTGAATTTCCCATCCCCTCTGCCCACCAGAAATACCAGTATTGACTGCACAGAGCAGAAACGTGAGTCATGTACCACACACAGCATTCACGTTCTCTAGCCAAATGGCTAATTTTCAAGGCTACCCAAAGCAAATGCTCCAGCCTAAAAATCTGCCAGTACTTATTAACCCATTCACAAAGGACAGATTTCTCCTGCTCCCTTTATTCCCTAGGACAGGTACCTATTAAAGGTCAGCAGTTGGTTTATTAAGAAAAGATAAATCTTGAATCCAAACAAAACATTTGCAGAATGTCAGAGATGCAAAAGGCTGAACTAATTACTTGAAAATAACTGCTTGGTATTTGACCATGAATCAGTTCATTAGCATTCAACACCATCACTTTTGCATAAAGAAGGAAAATGAAACATGTCAAAAAGAATGGAAATTTTCTGGGACTGAATCAAGGAATAGCATTTTCAGAGTAAAACTGCATAATATGCTGTATATTTTAGGGGCAATTATCAAATGTTGATATGATATTCAGTTTGCTAATTGCATTTCTGAATTCAGTATGTGAACTATTGAAGGCATTTAAGAACCACTATAGTGGGGAATGCTTTCCAAGTGCTAATAGGTAATGGTTGAGCAATTTAGGGATGATGCACTCTACCGAATTCTTCAGACAGACATTTATACCTCTAAGCAAATGTAAATAAAAAGTCATAGGTTTAACATTACCTCCCTCCTCTGTTTCAGCAATCTCAACATGTAGATCTTCGATTAACTTTTAAATAAAATTGTGTTTTTCAAATAACATAATAGCTGATTTTTGAACAATCAGTTGTTTATGCAGGTGATTTTGCAAAACTTTCACTTATTTTAAATCAAATTTTTACATATTGTTATTCTTTGACTTTTGGTTCTTCACTTGTTGGGAGGTAGGGGAGAATAAAAGCTTCTGGTGGCAAATCTAGCTCCTTTACACACCACTTAACTCTTGATTGTACACAGCACATGTCTTCAACCTGTTCCCAGCATTTTAAGGACAAGGACTGTGGTCCTCCTTCCCTTGTATCTCTAAAAGCACAAGACTAGTAAGGAGTACGCTGTAAGCAGCCAATTAATACTCAGTCGACTGACTCTACTAATATTCTTCCCAGAACACAGCAAAATTATGCCTGTTGCCTCATATAATGATACTGATTTAACTGCAGCATCTTTTTTTTTTTTTCCCAGAGATTCTTAAGTTCTAACTAATCAATCTTTAAACCACTTAGGAGTCAACACTGTATATGATTATTTTTCCAATGATATTAGCCAGTTTCCAAATATTTAATAAGCCTGTTTTCAAGATGCAATGCATAGCAAGAAGTGATGAGAATTGTTATGCGTTATAGTCTGGGTATTAATGACCATCTGGGAAAGCTGATAGTCCAAGGAAATATCCGATGGTGACTTTATGATTTCTATTACAGCTCATTTGTTTTCTTTAATTAGGTAAGGAAAAAATAGAAATCTCTTCCCCTACTGTGGCTGTCTGAAGGAATAACTATGCCCTGGGCAGCAGGCATGGCCATTTTTAATGAATTGGCAACAAAAGTAGGATTCAATTTCCTAGAACTGATCAACATTTGGGGAAGGGGGACCTTGAAAGCACCATACAAATTGGCAGTGTCCAGCCTTCTAATGTATATATAATGTGTGTGTGTGTGTGTGTGTGTGTGTGTGTATATACACACACACACATTATATATATATCATATAAATATAAATGAACCTACCTATGTCTGATTATAAAACACTTGCAAAAGTATTTTTTAGTAGTTTTAAGATTCTTTTGAAGAATCATCTGCAGAATATAGTGGATGTTTTCAGAACAGAATAATGTGCTTTCTGACAGTGTTATATGAGTGTTTTTCAGTGATCATATCCAAAATACTACCTTTCCGACAATAACCAAAGATGTTTCTCATAATGATAAGTAGATTACATATGTCTGATAGTGAATGTTTAAAAAAGTGCAGGCTTTCAGTGATGCTATTTGGTTGGATAATTTAAAATAAATGAATACTGAAAATCCATGTGTCTTCAGAAATTCTTATTATTTATTATACATTATAATCAGCGATGGGACATTTCAAAACAGGAAACACAAAGCAAGGTCCTTTGCTCCATAAAACATCAAATGTAAATTAGAAATAAATATATTGTTTACTAAAGGGAACAGACTAATGTTTTGCTTGTTTAGTGGAGCAGAGAGAGGTCCATGAGAAAAATGAAACAGGACAAAGACAAGGAGGATTGAAGAAAGGCACTAAACAGACTGGTACAAAAATATGAAAAAAAACTGGAGAGATAATGAAAAGACGGCACTAAATGTGAAAAAAAAGGATGATAGCAGGATATGAACCTATATATATATATAAATGTTAAGAATCAAAAATGATTCAACTCTTTCATCTGAAAACTCCCTAATTTTATGTTTTAAGGGATTATGGAAATGTGTGTTTAAGTTTGTTTGTTTTTTCTTTTCCCCTGAGCTATTTAAATGAATACTTTATGGACACCACCTCATTAATCATTTTTTACTGTGCAGAATATATTTACTTCTGCTTTACATTTTGAGGAAACATGTTTATGGTCTATTTTGATATAGAGCGTCACTGTTGTTCAGTGAACATGAATTGGGAATAAAGATGAAACAACCTGGCTCCATTTGCCAAAAACATGCACAGGACTATAAATTTGGTTGGCAAAATGTAAAAAGAGACTCAATATGCTTTTGTGTAATTTCAGTGTATGTGAACTGAAGTAAGAAATATAAAAATGAGCGTACATCTCTTACTCTGCCCCCATTTCTGCATATATATAACTTTGTAAAAATATATTGTTTTATATGTGTAGGATGGATATATTTTTCTAGTTAAATAAAACACTTTTACAAAACAACTGGTGTAACACAAAATCAGCCACAATTACTTAAAACTATGTACAAGTGAGAAAATTAATACTTGCTAAGGTTTACCTTTGGAAAACTCCACACACATTTTATTTTTCTCTCATTGATCAAAACACTTCTAAACTTCACATTTAGAATATATTATAAGCAAGTGGTACATTCTTATGGCTGTCCCTTGGAGCAATAAAATGCATTCATGTTAAATGCATATTATTTTGGGGAACCACCAAAAGTCACATGATGTCAAGTCCAGAAGCTTGCCACAGCTTGCATAGAAAAAGAGAGTATTCTAGAAAGCTACAGAATATTTGGTACATGACACACTGAAAAAGGGAAACAATGAAGATACTCCTCCAATAATGCAAATTACATATGAACAAGGTTGTGTCTGTGAGGATGTTTCTGGATGATACTAGCATTTGAATCAGTGGACTCAGTAAAGCAGATTGCCCTCCCCAATGCAGGTAGGTATCATCCAAAGAAAAATATAAAGGGAAAAATAGTTACTTTCTATTGGAGAAACCTGGCAGACATACCTTAACTGGGTGATCATATAGTTCACATTGCTAGCAGTAAGAAATCTCTATATCATATACCTTCTGATATGGTAGACTGAGAAAAGTACAACATTGTTTCTGTTCTGTACCTGCCAGAAATTCCTAAACTGAATTTAATCATGAGAAAACATGTCAAACCCAATTTGAGGGACATTCTACAAAACAACTGGCCAATACTTTTGAAAGACAAAGATGGATGAACTGTTCCAGATTAAAGGAGACTAAATGCATGTGACAACTGTGTGGTCCTGGATCAGATGCTGGTCCAGAAAATAGGGGCATTACTGAGACAACTGATAAAACTGAAATAAGGTCTATAGATTAGTTAGTAGTGTTGTATCAATAATTCCTGGGTTTGATAATTAGCTATGGTTACGTAAAATGTTAACATTTGGGAAAGGTGGGTGAAGTTTACAAGGAAATTGTTAGGACTATCTTTGCAACATCCCAAGCCTGAAATTATTTCAAGTTAAAAATTAAAAAACTAGTTGGAAGACATGAGGACAAACCAAAAGTTTTGAACCTCCAGACTCCAATTCATAATCAGATGATTCTAAAGACAACAAGAGCAAAATGGCCAACTTAGGGTTCAGTCATCACAGAAGGAAAATTTTTGAGCACACCATTTTGAATGTGAGAAAAAGTTTCAAACAGCAGACAGTGTAACTTTACATTTTAAAAGACCATCTTTCCCTGTCACAATTCTATACAAGTATGTGCCATATTTGCTTCTCACCCAAGACAAGAGCAAAACTTGACATCACTTAAAAGCAATGGATAATGCTATGTTAGTACTAAAACTATCCACACTACATAACGTAATAAGTCTACGTTGAGTCAGAGGACCTTAGATTTTTTTATTACATATTTATAAGAAGAACTTAGATTTTTATTACATATTTATAACAAAAAGCTGTAAATATTTAACACATATATTCATGTCCACTGTTGGCAACTACTGGACAAGGCAGACTAAGATAAACTGTGCCTCCCAAGCTGGAAAAAAATCAGAGATTGAAGCAAACATTCCAAATCTATACAAATGTCTGCTAAAATATATGGAGGACACATGAATTCTGAAGGTCTACATAGCCAACTTCAGAAATCAACAGCACAGAATGAAACAAGTTAATACAGAGAAGCCAGGAAGCAATCAGTGTCTGCACCTGGGAGATCAGCAAGACAGGAATTAGCAAGTGTACATCATGATCTAGATAGACAAAACTGCAAAGTGAATGGATGTGTTCCCCAGGCCATAATCCTTTGGAGTATAGGTACATAATAATTACTCAATAAATGTAAGTTGTTCCTATTATACTAACATGGGCTTCTCTTCCTTTTAGTACCTTATCATGTTTCAAATTTCTACTTATAGGAATGTTTTATGATGAACATTACATATAAGTTCTTACACATATATATTTGTAAATGAATATGCATATATGGAAGTAACTAAAAAATGTTGTATTTGTGGGATAGACGGTCGCTGTTGAACAGGTATAAAGAGGTTCAGTTATGTAAGATGAATAAGTCCTAAAGACCTGCTTATGACATTGTGCCTACCCTTAACAATGCTGAATTGTGCACTTAAAAATTCAAGAGGGTAGGTCTCAAGTGTTCTTATAACAATATAAATGAATGAATGAAAATGAATAATAAGAGAATGTGATTAAAAAAGAAATGTTGGTGATGTCAGGAATGCTCCATTTCTTGTTATATTTCTATTTGAGAAACTGTATTATTAATGTTTGCACTTAGATATATACAGATATGTTTTGAGTACAGAAAGGGAAAGTGTTTGCAATCATTTGGTTTAAAAATTCTCCAAATTGGATACAGGTTGAATCAGGCATAAGGGCCATCTTGCATGGCAGTAACTGCAAAGGTGAATTTATCTGACCTAGCTGCCTTGTCAGGTCTGTATTTCTCTCTCTGCTCAGCCAAACAAAGCTATGTACACTGGTTTAGAATTAGAAAAATAAAGAGAAATACCAGTGAAATGATCTAGGACCTCTGGGCTCTGCTCTAGCATCATGTCTCCTGCTGGTTGACAGCAGGATTGAGCACACAAGTGACAATCCTGGCAAGACAGTCAGTCATAGATTAAGTGGTAGATTTTGTTCCTTGATGAGGTAGGGTCAGAGAAACTAACTTGACCACAGAAATATTAATCGGAAACTATTTATCTCTCTAGTTGCAGAAGTTACAGGAAATATGTCCACATATAACCTCCATGTAGATGAAAATGCATTCCAAAGTGGCAACTTGGGTAGCTATATGTGAAGAATGGCTTCTTCCTAAGATTGTTTAGGTTCAGCAGCCTCTATGCCTGCAACATTAATCTCTTGCTATGAAGCTATCTCTACTTAAAAGAAATCCATGCAATACAAGAAGATACCCTTAAAATTTCAACAAGATTTAGCATTCAAAGTCTATGTCTTTCACCTTTGCTTTTGACCCACCTATTCACTGTAAATGACTTACAAAATCATACTTGTACATTTTCTTCTAATTACCTGTTGAGAGGAGCAATCATGTGCAACAGGGTGAGAGGACCACTGAAGATTAAGAGGCAGCCCTGAGGCAGGGCAAGGTAAATGCCCTACCCTATCAGTTGGAGCAGTTAAAACAACCTGGGGGTGGTCTTATATGTTAACAAAGGAAGCACAAAGATTTACAAAGGGAGGAAAGAAAACTCAGGAAGCTGCTCCATGTGCAGGCAGAAGGTACGAATGTCTTACCCAAGACCAGGGGTGTGCCATCTCCACCAATCACTCAGTCTGGTGACAGACTTCCCTTCAAAATATTACTTTTCAAAAAAGTAATTAATTGGTCACATTGTTAGCCGAAAATATTTACTCTCTTCCATTTTTATGCAGTTTTAAGACAGTAAAAATCTTTTAAGTAAAACATTTTAATTGTCTATCAAAAAGGAAAGATGCAAGCAGAAAACTCAGCAAGTTGATGCTACAAAATGGAGATCTAAAGGAGATACTACTATTGACATAGTTGTGGATGTCCCACAGGTCCAAAGCCTCAGAGGATGCCACCTGGGCCCTGTCGACCTTCGTTGTCCATATTTTGAAGACCCTTCAACAAGATCTTCACCCTTTAAGAGTCATGGTTTTTGTGGCTACTTTATCCTGCCCTTTAAAATTTTGTGTTTTACAGTCTTAGAAAAAATAATATTTTATAGCACATAGATGCCCAAATGGCCTATCTTTAGTTTCTGGTTGAAACCACACTGACTAAACATCTTTCTGACCTGCCACACTAGCCTCACACCATTGCCTCCTATAACCAATTCTGTCTTCCCCACTGTGACTGTTAATTTTATGTGTCAACTTAACTGGGTATGGGGTGTCCAGCTATTTGTCAAATATTATTCTGGATATTTCTGTGAGAGTGTTTTTGAATGAGTTTAACATTTAAATTGATAGACTGAATAAAGCAGATCGCTCTCCTTAATGTGGGTGGGCTTCATCCAATCAGTTGAAGGGCTGAATAGAACAAAAAAGTTGACCCTCTCCCAAATAAGAGGAAATTCCTCCTGCCTGACTGCTTTGAGCTGGGACATCTTTTTTTTTCTTTTCCTGGCTTTGGACTCAAACTTAAATCTCAGCTCTTCCTGAGTCTCAAGCCTGCCAGCACGTAGACTGGACTACACCACTGGTTCTCCTAGGTCTTCAGCTTGCAGTCTTGGGACTTTTCAGGCTCCACATCACATGAGCCAATTCCTCACAATAAATCTGTATGTTTATATAGAGATTATATCATATATGCATATAGATACACACATATCTATACATACATTATACATATAATAATCTATATATAGAGTAATATACATATACATTCTATTGGTTCTTTCTCTGAAGAACCCTAATACCCCCACCATGTCTACTCAAACAGATACTTACCTCCTCTCAAGGATGTAAAGTACACATTCTTTGATAAATAATAATCCCTTTCTTTGAATTCAAGCATTTTAAATGCTTAAGTTGTCTAGGATTAGGAATGGTAGCCAGATGTTGATACTGGTCACTTTTTAGAGAAAGAAGATTCTCTTAAAGGAAACAGAAAGAAGAGAAAAAAGAGAAAGAAAAAAAAAAAGAGATCTGGACCTCTGGGAAGACTACATTTCTAGACTGAGAAAGTGAAGGAGAGAAAAACCATAGAAAGAGAGAGAGAGAGAGAAAGGGGAAGAAAGGAAGGAAGGAAGGAAGGAAGGAAGGAAGAAGATTGAGCATCAAATTGATTTCATCTTACCTACTTCTTTGGACAGTCTAATGATTCTTTCCAGTAACATGGCTAAGAAAAAGTTAATAAATTGAACATTTTCACTAAGTATAGCATATCTAATACATTTCTGAGTAGTGTCCTGAATTTCTAGAAAACCTATCAAAGAGTGTATATCACACATTAACAAGATTTTACTTATTCATATCCATGCAAATCAGGATAATCAGTAAAGCCCACATAGAATTGCAAGTTAAAAAAAGAAGCAAAAAACAACTCGAAGTAATATTTAAAAGTCCTTTTCTGCCTGACCGGTGGGCTTCATAAACAACACAAATATTTTCCTTATTACAGACTCACACAACACCCCTGGCCACCACTGCTCCATCTTCCTTCTAAGCAGCCCTTCTAGACACAGCTCTTGCTATAATTCAGTCCTCCTGAGGGGCCACAGCCTTACCTGTCTGCACCACCACCCACTTCTCAAGAAAAGTCAAGAATCTTCTATCTATGTTATAGTCTAACTAGAAACCTATTTCCCACCATCAACAAATGGTGGTTAAAAGTTCACTAGTAAAGCTCAGTACTTCTTTAAGCACTATTTGGCTGGGGGAAAAGTTCAGTGTGTCATCTCACTAAGAGTGCAGTAAGAAAGGAATATTAAAATAGTGACACTGCAGTTGAAATTGAAGAAAAGACATTGCTGTCTTCAATTCATCCAAATAAATGATCTTTATATTAGACTGACATTCTTTTTCACAGATACCCTCTGATCCTTCCCACCTCTGTGGTCCTTTTTCATAATATTCTTTATTATTTTTATACTTCTTGTGGACATGTCTCTCTCCCCTGCTTATTAATAGACTTTTAAAGGCAGGCATGTGATTTTATCCTTCCTCATCATCATCCAGTTGCAAAACACAAATACAGACAAATGTTACTCATCTAAAAATAATTCATTTAAATCTAAATGCTGGTGTTTAATATGATTGCTTTCTTGATATTCAGACTTGTAAGCTTTCTTTAAGGTTCCATCATTTTCTTGCTGTTAGAAAGGTCCCAGATAACTTTTGGACAGAGAATAGCATCAGCCTCTCTGTCACTACAGTTCTCTCCTTCACTTTCTCAGACTAGAAATGTAGTCTTCTTAGTAGTCCAGACCTCCCACTGCCCAGGTATCCTACCTGATGGGGTTTTTGCTCTTACTCTTTCTATGAAGTCAATACCTCAATCTAATCCAGGAACTCCCCCTGACATAACTGCATTTCTTTAGCCTTAAAACACAAATCTCATACAGAATTTTACATGATATTATCTTGAGAATTATAATGACTGAACATATTTCCAAATAGCCCCAAAATATATAACCTTAGAAGGTAAGGAGAGGGAAAGGAGGAAACATTAACTTAGGTATATAGTCTTACTCAGAATTCCTGATGAGTTGGGAATATTTTAATGTGCTTCACTAAGCATATCACTCTCATTTCCAAATATAAATGATCAAATGATGGTGATTTCTCTGCTGTTGCTAATCTTTTAATCCACCCATCATTTATTTATGTTTTTTTCCTACATTTTGAGTAACAAATACTCTTGCTCATAATAACATCAGAGGAAGAGGTTTGTAAAGAAATATTTACTGTACCCCAGTAAGATATTAGCATTGATAAAATGAGTACACATTTTGTGTCCAGAATATCCATTCTATGCTAGCCTTACCAGTTATTCTGAAATTTCAGGCATAGAGATCTGTTAGCCCTCACAGTCACAAAAGAACTATCCCTATTTAAAATTCAAGAACTTTCTGGCAACCAATATGAACAGATTGTTAATTTTTTCACCCCCAAGGAATATGCATCATTCACATGGTACGTTAAAAAGTACGATTTTCAAAGTCATCTATTTTCTGTTCTCATTTGCTAATGTTAATATATACAATGTTATTTGTTTATTTTGTGAGTTGCCTTCCAACAGGGAACAGATTTCTCACATTTGCATATTAAATAAGAGTAGCAGAACACGTTTCCTACTGTGATACTGAACTTCAGTGATCATCTGCTCTGTTGCATTAACACGGACAGTCACATGTATCTGCCCCAAATAATGTGCTATAACTAACAGAAAAAGATATTATCCGCAAACTCCCTTTACTTGGTCACAAATGTCTTCTCCTCTTCTGACACCATGTTTTAATCTCAGACCTGGTGGTCTCAATTAAATTTTTTCAAAGCCAACCTTTTTTTCCCCCTTACTTCCCAGAGATAGTAAGGTTGTGAAACTAGCCTTGCTCCAAGTCCATGTAATTTTTTACTAACCAACCATGTGGTCTGGGGTAAGCCACTTAGTTTCCACAGTATCTACGTATGGATTGTGTACAATAACAACATCTACCTTATGAATGTATTGTGAAGCCTAAAAAGAAAATATATGAAACTAATTTATTAAATGTTAAGCAACATATATGTGCAATTCAAAAAAGACAAAAAATTTTACATGAGTAAGCCACCTAACTAGATAGATCCTCAAGACTTTATTTTGGAACACAGCCAGAATCAGGGAGAATATCTTTGCCTATGGCCAGCAAATAGAGAAGTAAAGAATATCAGAGGAGTAACATTAGCAACATGACTGAATAAGATGTCCCTCACTTGTATCCCTCCCTCATTGACAAAATTACTTTGTGGAAGCTGTGGAATCAAGCACTTTACACCAGAGACCTAGGAGGAGTCTTGTGCACACTTACATCAGGTACTAATTACACAGACCTTGGTTCTGGCTGTGGACCCTGCAGTGTCCTGTGTATCAGCTCCATTTCCTCTCATCTGTGGTCTGAGAGGCCCTGGAGAACACAGTCCTAAACAATCACCTATTCAAAAGAGCCTTTGTGTTAAGTCCAGGATAGATCATGTGATAGGTCACAAAACAAATCTTAGCATATTTAACAAGACTGAAATCATGCTAAATATTGAGTTGGCAAAAAAGTTCGTTCTGCTTTAAGTAAAAATAAAAGACACATTTTTCATTTTCACCAGGAACTTTATTGAACAACGTATTCATTAACCAAATGAAATTTTTGGCCAACCCAATATTTTTGCCTGACCATTACAGTACGAAACTAGAAATCAATAACAGAAGGCAAACTGAAAAATTCACAAATATGTGGAGATTAAACAACATGCTACTGAACAACCAGTAGGTCTCAGAGAAAAATCAAAGGAGAAATCAAAAAATATCTTGAGATGAATGAAAATGAAAACACAACATACCGAGACTTAGGAGATGCAGCAAAAGCAGATCTAAGAGGGAATTTTGTAGTGATAAACACCTGCATTAAGAAAAAATAAAGAGCTCAAATAAACAACCTTTAATTTACACTTAAACCCAAAGAAAAACAAATTAATCCTACATATAGCAGAAGGAAGGAAACAGCAAAGAAAAGAGCAGAAATAAATAAAACAGAGACCACGCAAACAATAGAAAACATTAACAAACTAAGAGCTGTTTTTTTTGAAAAGGAAAGCAAAATTGACAAACCTTTAGCTAGATTAACTAAGAAGAAAAAAGACTCAAAAATGTAAAATCAGAAATGAAAGAGGAAATATTACAACTGAAATCACAGAAATACCAAGGATCATAAGAAACTACTATGAACAATTGTACAGCAACAAATTGGATAGCCTAGCAGAATGGGGTAAATTCCTAGAAACACAGAATCTATCCAGACTGAATCATAAAGACACAGAAAATATGAACAGACCAATAATGAGTGAGAAAATTTAATTAGTAATCAAATATCTCCAAAGAAGAGCTCAGGACCAGGTGGTTTCCCAGGTGAATTCTAACAACCATTTAAAGAAGAATTAACACCATCCTGCTCTAGTACTTCCAAAAAATTCATGTGGAGGGCGCATTCTCAAACTCATTTTATGAGGCTAATGTAACCCTGATACCAGAGCCAGAAAAGGACACTAAAAGAAAAGAAAACTAATGGCCAATATCCCTAATGAATATACAGTAAAAGTTTTCAACAAAATATTAGCAAACCAAATTCAACAGCACTTTATAAGAATTATACACCATGACCAAGTGGGATTTATCTCTGGGATGCAAGGATGGTTTAACATACATAAATTAATAAATGTGATAGCGTATATTAATAGAATTAAAAATCATATGATCATCTCAACAGATGCAGAAAAAGCATTTGACAAAATACACCATCCTTTCATGAATAAAACTCTGAAAAAACTGGGTACAGAAAAAACATACTTCAACATAATGAAGGCCATATTTGACAAACCCACAACTAACATCATACTCAACAATGAAAGTCTGAACAATTTTCCTCCAGATCATGAAAAAGCCAAGGGTGCCCACTCTCACAACTCCTATTCAACATAGTACTAGAAGTCCTAACCAGAGTAAATAGGCAAGAAAAAGAAATAAAAGCTATCCAGATTGGAAAGGAAGAAGTAAAACTGTCTCTGCTTGCAGATGATGTGATCTTATATATTTAAATTCCTAAAGACTTCACCAAGAAACTGTTAGAACTAATCAACAAATTTACTAATTGCAGGATACAAAATCAACATACAGAGATCAGTTGTGTTTCTATACACTAACAGCAAGGTATCTGAAAAGAAGTAAACAATCCCATTGACAATAGCATCAAAAGCAATACAACACTTAGGAATAAATTTAACTAAGAAAGTGAAAAATTTGTATTGATACACTGAAAACTATAAGATTTTAATGAAGAAATTGAAGAAGACACAAAGAAATGGAAAGATATTTTGTACTCATGGACCAGAATTAATATTGTTAAAATATCCATACTACTCAAAGCCATCAATAAAGTCAAACATGGTGACTATAGAGTACTCTATAATATTCTTGAAAGTTGCTAACAGAGTAGATCTTAGATGTTGTCAACACAAATAAAAAAATGGCAATTATGTGAGGTGATGGAGGAGTTAACTAAGCCTACTGTGGCAATCATTTCACAACATAGTGTATCAGATCATCAAGTTTTACACATTAAACTACATAATCTTATATGTTAATTATATCTCAATAAAGCTGGAAATTAAATATATTGTAATTGGTACATTCAATTCATAAGGAGACTTGCACAAATCTGAGATGGCTGCAGAATATGGAAAACAGATTACAAAGTCAATTTTTATGAATCAAAACAGAAAGCTAAGTTGACCTATGAACCAGCGGTTATTCATGTACAGAATCAGAACAGGAACATAAGAAAAAAAAAAGCCAAAAATTTTTTTTTTGAACTGACAATCTGGGAAAAATTAGTTTCCAGGAGCCATTCAGCTGCAAAATTGCTAGGACCATGTCTACAATATGGACCTCCAGATTTTTAAATTCTCTGGCTTGTTTTTAAACATGAGTGCTTGCTACCTACCGAAAGATCCAGTAAGGCCTTAAGATGGCATTCATGGGCAGTCTCTTATACAGCTTCTCAGAAGATGATCCTACGTGTGTGAGCAGTCAGTCACATTCAGAACTAGATGGTGGTCCCTGAACATTACACGCTGCCATGTACTCGTCTTTCTTCCATACCTCACTCCTTTTCTTCACTCCTGCTATCTGGAATGGCAATCACTAATAAAGTAGCAGCAGATTAAAAACTGCATTCATATGCTTCCTCGGAGGGACCTTATCTCAGACGGTGAGTATTAGAAAAAGGTATGGTTCTTCCAGGACAAGGGCTTGGCTAAGTCCATCCTGAAATGTAGTTGTTAAGGAATAAGTTAGGGTGTGTGAGGGTGAAGATTTTGGTTTACCTGATTTACCTTAGATTTAGAGTGTCAAGGGAGTGTTGAATGCTATCACATATCTCTTTTTTCTCACATATTTTTTTCTCCCATTGCTTGGAATAAGGTGCTTAACCAGAATCTATTAAAATTTCTCCTTTTTACTGGACCCAAACAGCGTCAGCATCAGTGATTCTTCTGAGAAAATGCTTTGGGTTTTTACTTAGACCTGCTTCATGCAGGATGAGTTTAGGGGAAAGTCTAGAAAAGGTAGTTCCAAAGTGTCAAGTCTATGATCTCTTCCACTTCTGTAAATTAAAAGTAATACTTTAAATACCTAAGTGACTTGAAAATCTATTATCAGCATCAAGGAGAGAAATTAGCCCATTGATTGGCTCTGAAAATGGAGCAAAGGCTCAAAATGGAAAATCCCAGCTCCTACTGTCTCTTGGGTGCTGAAGTTGTTATCACCATAGAACTGTGAACATAGAACATTTTTAAAGGGCAAATTATCACAATGACTGAAGTGATGAGGATAACCACTAAACTCTTCATAAAAGACCCCAAATCTCGCTAGGAAAGGGGCAGTCTGCTGAGATATTTAATTACCACAAATTCCATTTTTCATTTTACTTCCTCTTATATGAAGGACATTTTATAGACAGGCTTGTAACCTAACAGTGCTTTAGCTTTAAACCTGTTGAGGTTATCTACACCTAA
Organism: Physeter macrocephalus; assembly: GCF_002837175.3. Classification (NCBI taxonomy): domain Eukaryota; kingdom Metazoa; phylum Chordata; class Mammalia; order Artiodactyla; family Physeteridae; genus Physeter; species Physeter macrocephalus. The sequence goes on from NC_041215.1 coordinate 47,405,336, forward strand.
TCACTAAATTCAAACCTACCCACACACAAGGAGGAGAGATAAGGCGTGAGTTGTCACATACCCCATTTTCCAAGGTCCTTATAAATGTTGAACATTTCTGTCATTTGTCTACATAAGTGAGACCTGGTGTACCTGAAAAGTTCTGTCCAACGCTTTTCAGAAAGATAAAAAGCTTGACACATATCCTTATTGCTTTTTGCTTGTCAAGGGAGAAGGACTGAAAGTCCAGCCTGGGTGAAAAGTTAAGGAGAAGGAAGAAATTCTTTTCCATAACTTCTGTGCAGTTGCTGTTTTACATTCCCTCCTCCTGCTTAAGACAGTGGGTTGTCAGCCACCCACTTACCCTCAACCACATTCTCAAGCTTGGTAAAAACAGCTGTTAAAAGGAAATATAGCATTTCCTTTCTGCACATTTCAGAATATACTGTCTCCGTTTTTATCACATTACTGAGACTTTGGCACAGACTTTCTTACGGTTGTCATTATCTGACTGTGGTCCTAATAACATATGGTAATATTTTTCTAACTATACTTCCTGCAAAAGATCAAAAGATCTCATCTTCAAATGGCCATCTGAAGCAATACAACCAACCCACACTATTTTCTAACATAAAAATCCACTTGAAATAAGTATAGATTTAATATGCTGTGTCTTTATAAATACACGGGTAACTTTTTCTACCTCATACAGTATTACTGCATTACTGTATTAGGTATTTACTTTCTGTAAAGTAGTTTTCTTCTCTGTTTTGAAGTGTTTATTTTGCCTATGTTTTGGTTTTCAACTATGCTGGAATTTGCTCTGTTCATTAAAATAAGTTTTGATTGCATATGGGTAAAGTCTAATTTCTACAATTTCATGGTACATCTTGAGCTGACAGACTTGAGAAATTTTGTTACTTGCACTAGAACAGTAAACTCTGCAAATATAACTCATTCCTCCACTTACTGTAATGTCTCTTAAATACTTCTTTGGGGATTTTACTCCATTAACCTGTGGTTATTTTCTCTTCTAATTCACATACAACTTTAGTTTTATGTGCATTTCTTCAAGCATTTTGAGCATTCACTTGTAATTTTAAAATAATTCCCTATAAAACAACAGTCTCAATATACCTGGTAGGATCATCCACATCTCAACAGGTGCCAGGTGCCGTTTGAATAGAGCAATGTTGACTACCTGGAGACCAGCAGGTGGGTATGAAGAGATTATCCTCTTTAGTTTTTAATAACTTCATAGTAAATAGGCATATTGGCTCAAATAATTTAAATATATATTTAAGTAAATAAAATTTTACATCTAGCTTTGTTAATCACTCTCTTGGCTTTGTTCATTTCTTCCAGGCTCAAACATAACTCAATATATTACAAAAGAACATTTTTCATGACTTTGTAATAAAATCTCTATCCCAAAGGTAAAAATAAAGCAAGAAATTAAACATTTTAAGAGTAAATGGAAATAAAGCAGATCAATTGTTAGAGATACCAGTTGTGCAGAGGCAAAAAAATTATATAAATGGATTGCTGATAGGGACAAGAAAGGGCAGCCAGAAAGTACTTAGAGGCCATGGAAAAATGTTAGCAATTTGAACCACGGAAAGATACGACTAGTTAAAAATGCTACTGGACGTAGTTAATAGATATACCATTAAAATAAAGGGATAAAAAATAAGTACTAAAGGTGTTTTTCCTATAAGGCCTGAGATATAAATTGCAATGGTTTAATAATTCATTGTCAGTTATGCTAAAGAATGTGTCACTTTCTGGTTCCATGTTTTTTTACTGGTATTCTATATCCCACCCTAGGCAAATTATACAACCTCTGTGGCTGTCAGTTTCTTCCGCTCCAAAGTGACAAAGAGTTTAAGGCTAAATATGTTATAGCTAAGATTACTTCCAGCTTATATAATATATATATTTTTTAATTTTACAACACCTTTTGATTTACAGAAAAATTGCCAAGATGGTACAAAGAATTCCTATATATGCCATGCCTAGTTTCCCCTATTAGTAACATCTTTTTTTGGTATTATACATTTGTTACAATTAATGAGATAATAACACATTGTTATTAACTAAAGCCCATATTTTATTTGGATTTCCTTACTTTATATTTGATGTCTCAGTACCACATTGCATCTTGTCATCATGACTCCTTAGGCTCCTCTTGGTTGTGACAGATGTTCAGACTTAGCTTGTTTTAATGTTAAATACCTTGACATCTGGAGGTGCACTGGACAGGTATTTTGTAGGACGTTCTTCAATTGGTCTGCTTAGCTTTTTAAAAACATTTTATTTATCAGTGATATTTGTAAAACAATGGTTGACACATAGAAACTAATAAGTAGCACATGAATGAATGAATAAATAAATGAAAAACTGGATGTTTCATTCATGTGTAGAAAGTGATGTATCAATATTAATCAAGAAGTAATTCTTGGGGCTTCCCTGGTGGTGCAGTGGTTGAGAGTCCGCCTGCCGATGCAGGGGACATGGGTTCGTGCTCCAGTCTGGGAAGATCCCATATGCCGCGGAGCGGCTGGGCCTGTGAGCCATGGCCACTGAGCCTGCTTCTTGGGTCTGGATTTTGATACCACACTAGCACTGTATCATTCAAGTTTAACAAAAACTAAACTGGAATCTTTCATTATTTTTTTGTTTTCTGTGTCAACTTAGTCACATTTCAGAAAAAGACTAATTTAGGGGTTCAAGATGGTATAGTAAAAGGACATGAGCTCACTCCCACTTGTGAGAACACCAGAATTACAAATAACTGCTGAACAATCATCGACAGGAAGACACAGGAACTCATCAAAAAAGATACACCACATCCAAAGACAAAGGAGAAGCCGCAATGAGACAACAGGAGGGTCACAATCACAATAAAGTCAAATCCCATAACCGCTAGGTGGGTGACTTAAACTGGAGAACAATTATACTACAGAAGTCCACCCCCTGGAGTGAAGGTTCTGAGCCCCACGTCAGGCTTCCCAACATGCAGGTCCAGCAACAGGAAGAGGAATTCCCAGAGAATCAGACTTTGAAGGCTACGGGGATTTGACTGCAGGATTCGACAGGACTGGGAGAAACAGAGACTCCACTCTTGGAGGGCACACACAAAGTAGTGTGCGCATTGGGACCCAGGGGAAGGAGCAGTGACCCCATAGGAGACTGAACCAGACCTACCTGCTACTGTTGGAGGGTCTCCTGCAGAGGTGGGGTGTGGCTGTGTGTCACTGTGAGGACAAGGACACTGGCAGCAGAAGTTCTGGGAAGTAATCCTTGGCATGAGCCCTCCTGGAGTCCGCCATTAGCCACACCAAAGAGCCTGCAGTATCCAGTGCTGGGTCGCCTCAGGCCAAACAACCAACAGGGAGGGAACCCAGCCCCAGCATCAGCAGACAAGCAGATTAAACTTTAACTGAGCTCTGCCCACCAGAGCAACACCCAGCTCTACCCACCACCAGTCCCTCCCAACAGGAAGCTTGGACAACCCTCTTAGATAGCCTCATCCACCAGAGGGCAGAAAGCAGAAGTCAGAAGAGCTACAATCCTGCAGCCTGTGGAAGAAAAACCACTTCACAGAAAGAGAGACAAAATGAAAAGGCAGAGGACTAGGTAACAGATGAAGGAACATGATAAAACCCCAGAAAAACAACTAAATGAAGTGGAGATAGGCAACTTTCCAGAAAAAGAATTCAGAGTAATGAGAGTGAAGATGATCCAAGACCTTAGAAAAAGAATGGAGGCAAAGATCGAGAAGATGCAAGGAATGTTTAACAAAGACCTAGAAGAATTAAAGAACAAACCCCTAGAATAAATAAAGAACAAACAAACAGAGATGAACAATACAATAACTGAAATGAAAAATCCACTAGAAGAAATCAATAGCAGAGTAACTGAGGCAGAAGAAAGGATAAGTGAGCTGGAAGACTGGGACAACATTAAATGCACCAACATTCTCATTATACGGGTCCCAGAAGGAGAAGAGAGAGAGAAAGGACCCAAGAAAATATTTGAAGAGATTATAGTCAAAAACTTCCGTAACATGGGGCAGAAAATAACCACCCAAGTCCAGGAAGTGCAGACAGCCCCAGGCAGGATAAACACAAGGAGAAACACGCCAAGACACAAAGTAATCAAATTGGCAAAAATTAAAGACAAAGAAAAACTATTAAAAGCAACAAGGGAAAAACGACAAATAACATACGAGGGTACTCCCATAAGTTTAACAGCTGATTTCTCAGCAGAAACTCTACAAGCCAGAAGGGAGTGGCACAATATATTTAAAGTGATGAAAGGGAAGAACCTACAACCAAGATTACTCTACCTGGCCAGGATCTCATTCAGATTCAATGGAGAAATCAAAAGCTTTACAGACAAGCAAAAGCTTAGAGAATTCAGCACCACCAAACCAGCTCTACAACAAATGCTAAAGGAACTTCTCTAAGTGGGAAACACAAGAGAAGGAAAGGACCTACAAAAACAAACCAAGAACAATTAAGAAAATGGTAATAGGAACATACACATCAATAATCACCTTAAATGTGAATGGATTAAATGCTCCAACCAAAAGACACAAGCTCGCTGAATGGATACAAAAACCAGACCCGTACATATACTGTTTACAAGAGACCCACTTCAGACCTAGGGACACATACAGACTGAAAGTGAGGGGATGGAAAAAGACAGTCCATGCAATTGGAAATCAAAAGAGAGCTGGAGTAGCAATACTCATATCAAATAAAATAGACTTTAAAATAAAGAATGTTACAAGAGACAAGGAAGACACTACATAATGATCAAGGGATCAATCCAAGAAGAAGATATAACAATTATAAATATATATGCACCCAACATAGGAGTCAAATCAAGCCTTGGTAAATTTAAGAAAATTGAAATCATATCAAGCATCTTTTGAACAAACCTATAAACTGTCATACAGAGTGACGTAAGTCAGAAAGAGAAAAACGAATATTGTATATTAACGCATATATGTGCATCTAGAAAAATGGTGCAGATGAACCGGTTTGCAAGGCAGAAATAGAGACACAGATGTAAAGAACAAATGTACGGACACCAAGGGGGGAAAGTGGGGGGTGGGGGTGGGATGAACTGGGAGATTGGGATTGAAATAGATACAGTAATATGTATAACATAGATAACTAATAAGAACCTGCTGTATAAAAAAATAAATAAAATTTAAAAAATAAAATAAAAAAAGAAAAAATCAATTAAAATTAAAAAAAATTTTTTAAAAAAAGAAGCAACCGTGGAGAGGGGGTATTTGGATTCAGAATACACAGAGTTTGTGTTGTCTACTCGAGTGTGTTCGGTCTGGGCGAGGCTACCCTCTGCTGATCTAAATAGCTCTCTGAAGACCATGGGGCATTAGCTCCTGCTGTGGTTAAGGTGACTCTTTTACCAGCAGTGGCAAAAGCCATGCAGCAGCCCCACGAAGAAGATCTTGCCCATCCACACTGGCACCTTCATTCCCTAGCAACCAGGGACTTTCCACTTTTGCTCTCAATGGGTTCAGCTGTCTCCTCCCAAGAGCCAACTCGTAGAAAGGTACACCTCAACTAAATTTATTCCCTTCATCTTACCTTGCTTGGAACAACACTGTAATTAATCTATTATTAGTTTGGAATATGTTATTTCTTCATTAGTTTATTAAAAGACGTTATATATGCGATTAGAGACAGTATATATTAAGAGACGTTATTCATCCTATAGGCTACTGGCTTGTGAAATTATTATAATTCCCACAGTGAACCTGTGTTAAATAAAATATTGGCAAAGACAAAAAAAAAAGACTAATTTAGAAGTTTAATGAGAAAAAATATTATTAGAAGGTATTTAACAAGATAAATGCAAATTTGAGAATGGAAAGGACATTTTTTAAATGGTGAGTTATTCTCAAATCACTACATTCATATTATTTTATTTTCCCACACAATATGGGGAAAGAACGCAAATACAGATAAGGAAAGAGACCAGAAAATGCACTGAAAGACCAAGGATTCAGTCCTCCACTGGAATCAGGAAAGAAGTGAAATTAGGTCATTCTGCCTGTAGGGCAACAATGTGTTAGAAATGGAGTTATGCTAAACATAACCTTTCCCCAACCTTTATTCAAGGTAGTAGGTGAAAATTCTCTTTTCACACATAATTTCACCATGCAATTACCTCAGAGAAAAAAGATAATAAATACAACCTTGACAGGCAATGAAATCTTTTGAAGTAGCCTTTCCTTGTTCTAAAAATCTGGGTTCACCAGATATAATTTCAGACTAAATACAATGCTAAATTCTCTCACAAGAAAATGCACAAACACTATGCAGATTAACAATATATTGATTAATATATTTTGTCCTAATTCAGTAATGTAATAGCTATTTATAGAGCATTTGGTTGCATCACTATTATTTCAATTATGAGCTCAGCTGGGTAATAAAACAACAAGCTTTTCCTCAATGGACCATTCCTCAGTTTGTGCAATTTACTTTAAATATTAAGTTTAAAGAAAAAAGAGCTTGCCATCTTATCACTTCTTTCAGGCTGCTATATTTTACCATAATACAGCAAACTAATAATTATCAATCCTTAAGTGCCTTTTTTTGCAAATTAGTTTCAGAAAAGCAATTTAAAAGTTTCTTCATTTTTCTCAGTAGACTACAAGGTAATATTCTTTTAATTGCAAGGACTGGAATGCCTGATACTTTCCATTTTTAGTACAGCATATTGACTTTTGCAGTCATTATTCTATTTTTTACATTTCTAGTGATATTTACTTCACTGCTACTCTATTTCAGATAAATTAAGGAACACTTATTCTGATTCATCCTTTGTGCCAGGGTCAAAAGTGCCTGTTAGAGATGCAAAGAGTTAAAGGTATCTTTTCTAACACCACAACGGGGCTCTCTCATGCTCAGGCAACAGAAGAAAAAATAGGCGCCACAGAGAATGAGACCCACTTCAAACTACATATGTGACTCTTCTACAAATGCATACAGCTGATGCTACTTAGTGTACATAAAAGACATAATGAAATCTCTGTTAATTATTATTATAAGGAAACTTGGTCAGTTTGATTAAAATTCACAAATTGTTTAAAATAACATAAAATCAATAGAATATATTCTTGCTTATGAAAACAAGATTAATATTACCTCATTGATCATTTCATCATGAGGATAAAACAGAACAATGTACAACAAAATATTCTGTACTAATGCCAGGCATATGATATACATTTAATAAATGAATCTGCTCTTCTCTCTATATTCATTTTTTCCACATATTTATTTCACTGCATTTACCAAAACATTTTTTTACATATTTTGACCAAAATAAGTTTTAACTGTTTTGTATGTTTTCCTTCCTTGTTATGCAACTTCTTAGGATTATTTTTTTAAGTTTTCCAATGTCAGCACCTAAAATATCAGTATACTTTTATATGACACAGTTGTGTGTGAGTCTGTTTACTAAATGGTCCCAAGCTTCTATGATCTGGTTTATTTGAATTAGCTTTAAAAATACTTTTGTTAATTAATTTTGGACTGTAAATAGTTTCTTCTAAAAAATATACACCTGTAACTGTATTTACACTTCTAATTGTACTTTTTTATTCCATACAAATTGTATCTCCTGAAAACAGCCCTGAAGTGATGGATGCCTAGAGCACTTTGAATCTATTATCCTCCAGACTGTAGAGCCTCAAAAAAATTATTAATACAAAACTTACTGACTTTTTAAAGAACCTAATTACATCTATAATATTGTGATCTGACTTTATCTATAAAGCTTAAGTAAAGGCATTAAACTTCATTCTTATACATAACCATTTATAAGCAACATCATGATAAAATTAAGATTCAAATCATATCCATAGGAATTTCTAGTTAAGCCCAAAGACTCATACTGTAAAGTAGAGTGTTGGTAGCTTGGCTGAAATGAATAGTCACTAAGAACCAAAAATACTCCTTTTACAAGTACATATGTTAGGTGTTGAGTGAGGAACACAAAAAGAATCAGGATATAATTGCTTGGAATCATTGCTAGAAAGAACATATTCAATATCCTCACTAAAAATAATGAGCGTGGTGCTTAAACTTTCTGGTAGAGCTTATTTAACTTTTGATGATCAGGAAGATAGACTCTTTTTAATTTAGAGTTCAAAATAAGAAGACATCATTACTGCTTAGGCAGTTGCCTAAAATAACATTTATCTGACATTTTCACCTATATGAAAAGGCATCTTATGAAATAAATGTTTTTTTCAAGCCATGAAGTTAAAATGGTAATCATATCAGCAAAATTCTTCAAGATTACTCTTTCCTTTGAAAAATGTCATTCAGGGGTTATTATATATTAGATGTAAACTGTATTCTGACTTCTGGTAGTGTATATACTCAAATGTTATACCTTACAACACGTATATCATTGAAAACAATACAATCTAGAAATTTTTCCAATTTATTCGTTTTAATAAAATAATTATGTGATATTAAGCAATAAATAGCAAATATTCAGGTATCATTGGTCCATTAGTTAAGGCATTACACTTGGGTGGCCTAATTGCTGGTAGCATAAATTGCATGACAGAAACCAAAATGCAGAACCTAATGAAATCTTTCCAATTACTTTTAAAAAAAATTAATAAAACCCTAATACTGAAACATGACAGATGTCACAGAGAAAATGTATAGCTGGTTACCATATATCAACAAAGAAATTAAAACACAAAAAGGAAATTAAGTTAAGTAATATATTAAAATAATAAACATGAGCAAAAACTTTGAGTAAATATATATTTGATATTATGGTACAAATTAATATAGTTTTGCAAATGAAAGGGTCAAAGGAGGAAAATAATGGAATATCTTTAGAGATGAGAAGAATATAAGGTCACTGACTTGGTATTGCTGGAGTCAGGATTATAAGCAGTCTTTTAATACCTATTTCATTGTGTTTTAAAATTTTTAACCCAATTAAGAAACTATGGACACTTGTGAACATTTAGAGGTGTGCATAAATTAACTGAATGGAATTTCTTATAACCTGAGTTTTCTAAGACATCTAATTAAGGTCTTGGTTAGAGGCTAGTTAGCTACATGCTTTAAAATCCAAAGAAAGCACCCAATAAAAGGCAATTCTTGCAAGATACAGAAGTGAGCTCTAAGGCCTGAATAACCTTTCACTGTGACTGATTTTTTCTTTTGTGATGTTTAAAAATGAAGACTGCCAAACAGATGGAGTTCTAACCCAATTTTGAAAACAATATAACACAGGGAGGAAAAAAAAAAAAACAGAAAAAAAATCAACTTTCAGACAAAATACTACAGGTCAATCATATAAAGCTAAAAACAAAAAGAAAAGAAAAAACACATTATAGCTCATCGATCATTTAGTTGTGTGTGTGTCTGCGTTTGTTGTTTGTTTTGTTCTCCAATTTACAAAAGTAGGAGATTAAAACTGTACAGTTGTCCAAACCAGTTGGAATTTTATTTTTTTTAACATCTTTATTGGAGTATAATTGCTTTACAATGGTGTGTTAGTTTCTCCTTTATAACAAAGTGAATCAGTTATACATATACATATGTTCCCATATCTCCTCCCTCTTGCATCTCCCTCCCATCCTCCCTATACCACCCCTCTAGGTGGTCACAAAGCACCGAGCTGATCTCCCTGTGCCATGCGGCTGCTTCCCACTAACTATCCACACTACGTTTGGTAGTGTATATATGTCCATGCCACTCTCTCACTTCGTCACAGCTTACACTTCCCCCTCCCCATATCCTCAAGGCCATGCTCTAGTAGGTCTGTGATTTATTCCTGTCCTACCCCTAGGCTCTTCATGACATTTTTTTTCTTAGATTCCATATATATGTGTTAGCAGATGGTATTTGTTTTTCTCCTTCTGACTTACTTCAATCTGTATGACAGACTCCAGGTCCATCCACCTCACTACAAATAACTCAATTTCGTTTCTTTTTATGGCTGAGTAATATTCCATTGTATATATGTGCC
>NC_041215.1:47415971-47435092 GCF_002837175.3 Physeter macrocephalus
TTTGCTGTGCAAAAGCTTTTAAGTTTCATTAGGTCCCATTTGTTTATTTGTGTTTTTATTTCCATTTCTCTAGGAGATGGGTCAGAAAGGATCTTGCTGTGATTTATGTCATAGAGTGTTCTGCCTATGTTTTCCTCTAAGTTGGAATTTTTAATTCACTGATAACCCATTATACCTAGCAGACAGGAATTTAGGCTTATTTGTCTGAAGATGAGAGTTAACATTCTTCGTTTGATACTAGCTTACACTGCTCTCATTAAAGTGTGCACTGTTTGTAAGAAATAAACAAAGCCAATTAAACCCAATGAGAGTCTCAGGATATCTGTGCCAGCAGTTATGATTGCTTAAGAAAACAGCATTAATCAATCTCAATTTCCTTTTTAAAAAGAAGAACTTCAGCATAGATTTCTTCCAAAAACAGCATCCTTAGCACATTTTTATAAAAATCATCCTCTCCCTCAGGAAAGCTGAACTAGAATGCTTTGTTATCTCCAATTTATTATTTCCTGTAATACATCAAAAAGTGTACTGTTAAGAACTAGCTTTGGCCAACATAAGTTATAATTCTGAAGAGGCTTCAGACCAATGACTACTGAATTTCCTCATTAAAGTCTACCTATCCTCCTTCTTCGTAACAGTGGAAAAAATAAAAGATGATCATCAAGAATTGGAAAGAAAAAGACATAACACATCTATTGTTTATTTCAAAGACTGCAATACTATTTGTGTGAGTATAAAATACAGTAGATATTTCAATTTTACTTATTTTGATAGAACATGTAGAACAATTTAAATAGTTTTACTTATAGGCCCTATAAGAAAGGATCACTATAAGTAAATTTGAGGAAATCAAGTTTACATCTGTTTTAGAAAGAGTGATATGGGTCACTTGTATTTAAAAGGAGGTATATGAGAAACATATATCTTGAAATTCAGTTATGCGGTAATAATAGGCCAACACTTTAAACATATATGCCTCTACACAGTGAAAGGTTAGCCCAATGCAGGTGGAAGATACTCCCAGGAAAAGGGTGGCAAGAGGTTCGGTCTAATTTCCTTGTAACATGCTAGTGACAGACCTGCTGGAATTAAAAAAAATACACACACACACATTGCTCGCAAGGGGAATCCTTATCTGTGGAATGCTTTCAGACTGTTATACTTGGGCTGTTTGGGATTGCTTGTGTTAAACCAGTCTGGCTTTATGGTGCATGGCTTCCTGAAAAATGCCCCCCAAACCATGCATCTATCAGAGAATAAAATAGAGGCAGCTCATGACATAAGCCCCTCATTCTGTGTAAGGGGACTGTGCTCCTCATTTAGAAACCTTATCTTCTAACTGGGCCAGAACAAGTCACGAGAGAAACATAAGAGCCAAAGGGAGGTTTACATTGGAGGTCCAAACCACCTCCCTGCTTCTCTTGTCCCTCACAACCCGAATCTTTGAAATTATTAGTAGAGGTTGATACTGGCTGAGATCTCTGAGTCTTGTGAGTTTGACTGACAAACCGATCCTCTGTGTAATCTTAGATGTTTACAAGGCTGCCGGGTATTGTATGTCAATCAGCCTTTTCCATAAGATACAGAATTTTAAAAATAATGATTTATGAACAGCACATCTTAGTAACCTTAAAACTCTCTAGGTATGTAGCTAGACATTAGCATTTAAACATATGTAAAATGTTGTAGGTCATTCACCCTCGAGAACTGCGAAGAGGGATTTGTGTTTTTGAATCATTTGGGGGTTGCTGAGAAGTCACACAACTTGTGACTGCTGATGGGCGTTGGCAGATTATGTGGTGAAAATAAATTTTATAGTCAATTTGAGCTCATCTATTTAAATAATTTTACTAAATTGTTCTTATGCTTGGGGTTACAAAAAAATCATAACTAAAATTCTGATACTGAATAAGATTTAAATATCTCACCACAAATATATGAGGAAGAGGAGAGTCAGATTTATGAAATGAGGGCATGATACTAAAATATTTAGTCAGTTCTAGCAACCATTTAAATATTTATTTTTCCAAACATACATGTATCATGAAAGGTTCAATACAGAAAAGAGAAGTTATTCCAAACATTTTGAGCAGTAAGAGATATAATACAAGAAAATGAGGTTAATGAGATCATTGGAAGAGCTGGGAAAGCAGCAGTCTGCAGGTAATGGCATCATAGTACATCCAGTCCCAAGACGAGAAAGAATCACTGTCCCCCGGTGATCAGGCAGATACAAGAAAGTACTGCTGATGTTTTGGCTATTCCAAAGCCTGGTTGCGGCTACATGGTGGTACATCTATGTTCAGCCTCCACAAAAACTCCTATCTGTTGGAGTCTGAAAATCGATCACCACTACTGCCCGAAGAAAGTCCTCTGTACCTCCCCTGCTTTGCAAAGTTGATATCAATGCATCTAGCTGGCAGAACTTAAATCTGATTTACTACCCTTGTGACCAGGGAGCCTGGGAAATGTAGCTTTTTGGCTTCAAGGCTGTGAGATCTAGAGAGGGTGTAAAAGTAGGTAGCAATGGATGCTGATTGCCAACAGACATTTTTCAACTCAGTGTATGTATGGATTGGCTAAATATTTTTGGTCAGTGTCATTGTGTTATCTAGGATATTTCAATAGGGATATGTAGTGACTAAGACCTCAGATTCTGTACTGATAATCTTCAAGTTATACACCAGGTACCCACTGTGTGAACTCAAATAATCTCTTCTTTCCAAAGATCCCTATGAGGAGCTAGTATTATACTTCCCCTTTCACATATAAGAAAATTACAACCTCATTAATTACCTACATAACTGTTATGCTTGTAAGATCAAAAATAAATAACACCTATCACAAATGCTGATACATAATTATTCAATAAATATGTTTTTATTATACTAACATGACCTATCATACAAATATGTATACATCCAGATAAGATTATAGTAAAAATACTTAAATTATATCTTTACATCATTTTCTCTTTATATTGTCCATTAAAATGTACTTCTGTTCTTGCTTATATATTTTTCATTTATAAAATATCTGTGTAAGTGGACTATAGCTAATCATTTAGGCTGAGTGATTTTAAAAGTTTAATGCTGTTTATTAATATGTTAAAATCTATATTCAGAAATTGATCCACTTGCAAATTAAATATTGCTGCCTCAAAATGACTAATACCACCAGATTACATTGGAGAAAGCTTAATTATATAATTTGAAAATCACTGATATTAATATCAAAAATTTTTTATTGACTTCACAAGCAGTTATTTCTAAAACATTTTGGTTCTTTTTAATAAATGAAACTAGATTTTGGAACTGATTTTATGGTTTTAAACATCTGTATGTTACTTCATTTTTGTTGGTGTCCAAAAATGAATTTATTTGATTTTGAGGACACTGTTTTACTTCCATTTTTTAAATTGGAATTTTTTCATTTGCTATTTCTCCTCTGTTCTCCCAAAGAACTCTCTATTTCTCTGTCATCATTTACCACCTTGTGTTTGAACTGTCTAGTCCCTATATAACAAATATATACCAACATCTAGCAGCTACCAGAACCTGGCAAATAGCTGACTCTCAATAAGTACTCAAACAACAAAGCTAGTGATCCTAATAATACACACACACACACACACACACATACTTTTAAGACCCCGCTTATCAGGACAAAGAATAAAAGTGTGATATAACCTCAAGTCTAATTTTCAAATTTCAGATTAATGCCCCCTTCATTGGCTGAATTTAAATTACATGTAAGCACCTGGGCATTTAATCCCTACTATCTCACAACCCTGTAAAACAGTTATAATCCCCATTTTACGCAGGAAAAAACCGGGCTCATATAGGGGGTTCACATAGTTGAATATCACGTGGCTAGCAAATCCTAGCCAGTCTTCTGAATGTGTAATATCTGAACTCGATATTAAATTTGTTTTTTGAAATGAGGCTTGAATTAAACTGTTATTTGTATTGGGGCAGACGAGTAGGGTCATATAAGATAAGTTAGTTCTTATAATAATCAGAGCCATAAATTAGTACTTGAAAATAATGTTAATACTTTTTTTTAGGGAGCGAGAGGGGAAGAATAATATAAAATTCAGGGGAGGTGTATAATGTGTATCCAATTCACAAAATTGGTTTAAAAAGTCCAATCTTGGGCTTCCCTGGTGGCGCAGTGGTTGAGAGTCCGCCTGCCGATGCAGGGCACACGGGTTCGTGCTCCGGTCCGGGAAGATCCCACGTGCCGCGGAGCGGCTGGGCCCGAGAGCCATGGCCGCTGAGCCTGCGCGTCCGGAGCCTGTGCTCCGCAACGGGAGAGGCCACGACAGTGAGAGGCCCGCGTACCACAAAAAAACAAAAAACAGTCCAATCTAACAATTTAAAAACTAGATGATCAAATTAGATTTTTTTTTGGTTGATTTTGTAATGTATAAACAGATGATGAAGCAAAGGGTGTGAGATGCTTAGTAATTTTCCTGAGATCACAAATCTCAGGAAATTTGGAGACTTTGTGTCTAATCACAAAACTTGGGTTTGTTCCACTATATTAAATAGATTCACAAGACAGCCTCAGAAGCTATAAACATAGTTTAATGTAGATGTGAAACATAAATTTTAAGGGGAAAGTTTTAGTTTCATTATACATTCATTTTCATTTTTGTCATTATCTATATATCTCCTTGCCCATATGTTTTTATTCATAATAATTATGACTGAAATATGGAAGAAATGTTTACCATCTGTGCTGGCTTGAATAGTGTCCTCCCAAAATGTATGCCTACCTGGCACCTCAGAATTTAACCTTATTTAGAAATTGGATCTTATTTGGAAAGATGTAATCAAGTTAAAATGAGGTCATACTAAATTAGGTCATACTTAACCCAATGACTGGTGTCTTTAAAAGAAGAGGAAAATCTGAAAACAGAGACATGCACAGAGGGGAGATAGACACACAGGAAGAGAGCCATGTGACTGCAGAGGGAGAGATTGAACCAATGTATCTATAAAACAAGAGAAGAGATGTCAAGGATACTTGGCAACTGCCAGAAATAGACAGAGGCCAGGCAGGATCCTCCCCTGAAGCCTTCAGAGAGAACACGGTCCTGGCTAGCATCTTGATTTCGTACTTCTAGCCTTCAGAACTGTGAGACAATAAATGTCTGCTGTATTGAGCAACCCAATTTGTGGTGCTTTGTTATAGCAGCCCTAGAAAATGAATACATCATCTAATGATTATATATATATTATATATATTTTTTGAAAAATATATATGTATATATTTGAAAAATAATATATTAAAATAAAAATATTACCATATTTGGTAATAGAAACATCTGCCTTATTATATTTATTTAGTAGTGTTTTTCTATCAAGTATTTCTTTTAATCAGCTTGAGAATATAAAGATGCAGAAATATATTCATCTTAAATATTAATTTCATAAGAATTAACATTTATTTTACATTTCATGAAAATAGTAATTTATATGTTAATATCTGCATTTAGAATTAATTAGCAGATCTTAATTTTTATGTCATTAATTCTATCCAAACATTGTTTTACCATGAACAGTATTAATTTTCTTTATTTAATTTCTTGAAAATATAGGTGTGATTGAAATGTGGATTTTAAAGTAAAATCTAGGAAAAAACAATGAATCTAAAATAGAAACATGAGATTGAAGGGATTTTTAGCTTGATTCCCGACTTAACATAAATGTGTCTTTCTGACTTAAAAGTCCCTTTACCCTGTAAGTGTATGGCATAAAACATGGCCTTTTGTGAAATGAAAAATTTAGTAGATAATTAATCATGCCAACTGTTTTAAGATGGATATTCATTTTTAATGCATAATTTGAATGAAAACTACCAAATTATAGAAATAATACATGAAATCTTTGGCTTATGGGCATTTGGGGAAAGCTAAAGGATAGCAATAAGCATAAAACTTCCAGAAGAGATCACTTCAAAGGTTTTTCCTCTCATATTAGAGAATTTCTTCTTGTTCAAATTCTATTTATATTCAGGTGGAGAAAAAAAAAAAGTCCTGAGGAATATGAAGATGAGAACATGGTGTCAGAAAGCTGTGAGAAAATGACTATGGTGTGATTGAACCCTGTGAAGATTAAGGTGAGAACTGAGTAGCATAGTTTGCAGGGCATATTGAATACAGCAAGAATCCATAGAAATAATATAAAACTATTAAAAATCAGGAATTATTGGTTTCTTTTTTCTATTGCTTGGCATATATTTGTTGGTGGTGTTTTTTAAATAAGTATGATTGTAAATAGTCCTCTTTCTCTCCAAAAGAATAATAAACTTATGAAAAAGTTGGAATTTCAGTATAAATAATATTTTTTACACTTTCTGGTCCATCATTCCCAGATATTTTAGTGAGTATTTTCTGCCAGCCAGGGAATTCTCATAACCACAACAAAACCATCAAGAAGAAAGTTAACTTTAATATGTTACTATAATTTAATTATCAGACCCTATGCAGGTCTTGTCAGTTCCAAAAAAATCTTTTACAGAAAAAGCATCCCATTCAGAATTACATGTTACATTTAGTTGTAATGTTTCTCTTGTCTCTTTTAGTTTGAACAGTTCCTTAAATTTTATGACATTAATATGTTCATAGACTATAGGTCAGTTTTTTTTTTTTTTTTTAAGAATGTTTCTCCAGTTTGGTTTATTAAGATTAACTGGATTCAGGGCTGCATCTTTGACAGGAATATCACTTTGGGCCAGATTGAATCTCTTAAACTAGCTTGTCTTTATTTCCCTGCCTCTGCCCATTTTACGCTCTCTTTCTATCTGGACCACACCACACACTCTCATCCTTTCCCCATCCCCAAATCCCAGAAGCTTCAGAGTTCTTTCCCAGTTTGACAGACTCGTGCCGTAAAGCTTGTCCTTGACTTGCTCCACCTAAAAATACTGAGTGCTCTAAAACTTGCCCTATTTCTGATGTAAACAAATATGCAATATATGTCATTTCTAGAGGAGAATTACCTAATAATTTGGCAGTTAAACTTGAGCTGATAATGACAGAAGGGATTACCTTTCTCAGACCATATTTGCATAGTAACAGATCCCTTCCATCCTTACGCTAGGGGCAAGGGCAGAGCTGGCATTAGAGGAGGCTAACCCTGCCTTCAGCTCATTTCTCCTGGTAGGATTCTATATCGGTTTACTGAATTGTGTTTAATTCATTCTTAAAATAAGTAAATAAGTAAAAATAAAACTTCTGATATGCATCCAGATTCTTTGACATTTATTTATTTTTAAATACCACTGCAACCCACGAAATAGCAGCATGGTGACTTGCTAAGTATATCTTAGAATTACATGGATGTCTCATTTCACCAAAACTCTTCCTTTTCCAAGTTTTAAAGTGCAGAGCAGCAAGCTCCACAGAAAGTCTTGGCCAGTTCAAAACATAAAGTCTTTATTCTAATCTGCAATCCTCTCCTTCACTCTCCTTTCAAATTCCTTTAGCATATACGAACACCTTTTTCCAACCCAAGAGAACTTAATATTATAACTAACTATACTTTTGGCAGTTTTAGAGAAATAAAACCTTTCCTGATGTCTCTCTAATTGAACAAATGGTCTACTTAAATCTCTCATTCTTCCCACTGGGAAAAATTCACATCAGACAATTCAGAGAAATTTTATTTATTTAAAGGCTTTTCTACTCACGAATGTGACTACATTCCTAGGGGCTTTTAGAGGGTTAAGGCATTGGTTTGGTGGGCTTCTGGGAGAGAAAGCTCCTTGCTTAGTTCAGGGCCATCATCAGTCTAAGACATACGCACTGAAATAGACTCAGTTGCATTTGCCTTATCATTATTGTTCCACGCAGGTAATTACAGCATATTATGTGTTCTGACAACAAATCATCACCATGTTTCCCTCATTTCTAGCTACTTCTTTGCCACTCTTGGACCACAGGAGACAAATAACTACACTGGAATTTTGAGGCTATGCCAAGCCCACCTGCCAACATTGCCATCTTTCCATTCAGTGGTTGCCAGAAACTCCACAGAGAGGATGAGGAAGCTGTCCCTCTAATTCTCAGATATTCTAAATCTATTTGGATTTTCTATTTTCCTCCACTTCCCAGCAGGATGTTAGTGAGGAAGAGACCACAGAGTTCTCAGGATCATCACCTAGCATTTAATTAGCTGTGTTCTGTTATGACTCTTTCTCTTTCCGCAGACTATGTAATTTGTAGCTAGTCTAGGGTTGGGGGACAGGAAGCCCTATGTCTGATATAGTACATACAGTTCTCAATCAATCGTGTAGCTCTGGGTCTTACACTTAAGAGATGCCAAAGTCAAGGATTTAATTATGTTCTTCTATGCCTTTATTTCTCTAAGCAAAGAATAATTGTGAAAGATAACTGAGTCCACTGAAGATTAAAAAAAAAAAACAACTCTAATGGGAAATAATTTTAAAATCTTGCTTCATACATAAGAATTCCTAAAGCACTGAGCAGTAAACTTCCCTACTTGTTGTCCTTTATGACTACCTGTATTTATACTCATTCCCAAAGCTACTTTTTAAAGTAAATGGAGACTGTGATTTGCAGCTTTCAACCTGAAAATGTCAGAAATAAAGGCCAACACTAGGTCTTGCTCTGGGAAGTTCAAAACATCTTGAAAACGATGTTCCTCCCCTTCACCAAACTGCCTTCTCCAACGTGGATGACTCCTACCACAGGGGTTGTGGTGAAGATGAAGATAAATAACAAAACCAATACTTGCCTGGAGGGATTCTTAAATATACTGATTCTTAGACAACAATCCAGAGTTACAATATCATATTTTTAGAAGAGAGACAGGCCAGTATTTATATTTAATAAGCAATCCAGATGATTCTCTTCTTCAGTTTGGAATATTCTATCCTAGAAGATATTACGGATCATATATGAGACATAAAAACTGGGCTTTCAAATTAAAAAAAAAATAAAACCCTGCAGATTGGGATCATTTCCAGCCAACTTGGGCTGTGTGAAAAAATTGCTCAAAGGGATAATTATAAAGAATCTCAGAAAATATTAGTGATCCCATTTCCTATGCCCACACACTAGAACAAACAGCATAATAGTACAAACCATGTTCCCAGACATTTACAGTCTAACTTCTACAATGTTGGTTAAGGAATTCTATGTAGCTATTAAAATTAGTTCACTCAACAAACATTTATCGACATTTTCCTAAGTCAGGCAGTATACTGATTCATCAAAATAGTGTACTCCTACATATATTTACATGGAAAACTGATCATAATGTTTTAAAGTATAAAGGTCAGTGACAAGTTATAGGCACAGTATGATTAATGTCAAAAATGCATATAGAGATACAAGTTTAGATGGACACAGAGACCAAACCCTTTACATTGATTATCTGTACATGTTAGAATCCTAGGTTATTTTTCTTTCTCTGTGCTTTCTTCAGGTGTTGTTAATTTTCTTTCCATCAGGCTCACCACTCTACTTTTCCCCTCCCAGGAAACGGGTCATGTGCCACCTTCTTATATTTACCTTCTTACCTACTCCACTTGGTTTTGATGGATGATACAGTCCTGAGAAATGGCATTCGAAGTGTTAAGGGGTAAGATAATGAGATAAGTTTTGGCTACAGTTAGGGCTTAAAACTTGACACCCAAAAGCCTGAGCCCAAGAAAAAGTTTTGAATGACACTTTTTTTTTTTACATGCCACTTAGGATAGTTTATTAATAGTGGGGCGGGGCGGGGGGAGGTGGAGGGCCTGAAATCTTTGGCTACTGAGGCAAAAAGACGCCACTCACTACTCAACTCCACCCTCATCTTACTTGCCTTCCTCTCCCACACAGACTGGAAAATCTAAAATGTGCCTTCCCAAAAATCCTGTTAGCTAGGAGAGGCCGGGGACTCCATTCTGGCCAATGACACATCCCCTCCTCCACTTCCTCCTTCTCTGAGGGACAGGCTGTGATGCCTGAGGTGCAGCAGCCTCTGCTAAGAAGGGCTGGGCAGGAAGAGAGAGGAAGCTGGCACCACGGAAGGCTGGACCACCCTTGACCACCTACCCTAGCTGGCTTGTTGCTCAAGATGAATAACCCCCGAACTTGTCAAAGTCACAGATACACTTGGTTATATGGTTCCAGGGAACACTGAGTTGAAAGACACGTATGTGTATCTTTCATTGTTTTTAATGACTATAAATAAGATCTCATTCAGATATAGATTGTTCTATAAAACATTGCTAAAAACCAATCAAGATTTCCTAGACAATGTTTTGAAGAAGTGACTTCTTTTCTTTTGTCTAATTACATATAAAAAAGATATGTTTAGGGAATTCTCTCACAGTCCAGTGGTTAGGACTGGGTGCTTTCACTACTGGGCGCTTTCAATCGCTGGTGAATGACGTTTTTTTTACTCAGTTTTTTTTTTCCTTTTCTCTTTGGTTATCTTCCTTTTGATCTCTCCTTTCACCTTTTTAATTTATTTTTTTTATTTCTTATGTATTTCTGTAATTCACACTTCACTCTCTCTGCCTGTATTATTATTTTGTTTTTGTCTTCATTCCCTCACCTGCAACATTCTTTTTCCAATACTGCATCAAATGACCAAAATTAAGATCACTTTATATCACACTCATTTAAGAAGTATGTGGGGGAGTGCTGAGTTAGCATATTTTTTATACAAGGTAACTATTGTTTAGAAATATAGAATCACACATGTAACATGACGTTTAGAGAGACCAAATGGCAGATGTTTCAGCAGACTTTTTAGGTTCCTCCTGTGGGAAAACAACAACTCTGAAACTTCTTCACTACTCTTGATTTCCACAGCAGAATCAAGTAAAATGGTTTGTGACATAAATCCAGGTGGGTAGGAGAAGAATGCTCTCTTACCATGTAAAGGCAAAAAATACAACTGGATACACCAAAAAAAAGATGCAACTATGATTTTTAGGAGGAATACAATTTTTCATTTAGTTCCAAAAGGGGGAGCTCTCCTAAACCAGTCTTCAGGGATTAAAAAATCTGTTTGATTTTAGAGATTCTAGGGGAAAAAAACACACCCTCAGCAGGAGGTCCCACACACCTGTTCTGGACCTTTCATGGACAAGCCCAGAGCTCTCCCAAGTCCGGGCCGCAGAGAGGGAGCAGGAGCCCACCTCCCTCCTGCGAAGAGCAGCAGATGGCTGCGCAGGGCAAACCAACCTCACTCCTCACTCCCACCAGCCTGGGGCTGCTTCCTCTATGCAACTATATCCAGTACCTTGTTACTTCAATGAAAACTGAGCCTTAGTTAATAGGTTTGTTCCCCAAGCTCAAAAGGTGTTTTAAACTGCATCTACTACCTAACCATTGTCCTCTAACAAAACTATTTTATTCGAGGTGCCATCATCTCCCTCCCCCCATACACACCCATCTGCCCTACACACTAAAGTTACAAATCATCAGAAAGAGTTGATGGAAACTAAGTGGGTTATTTCAATAGAGAGGGGCAACTGAGGAGGGGCATGTGTTGGTGACTCTGGAAAGTCAAGGCTATTTGAATGGCAGCAGGAAATGAGAGATGAAAAGGAGTGAGGAAATAAGAAAAAGCAGGTAAGTTGTGAAATACTTCAAAAAGTCTCGGGAGTATTCATGAGTGGCCTCCATTAACAGAAAGCCTAGGCACTGATGTCTCCTCTCCTGCGTCATATGAGAGGGAACAAGACATCTAGGTTAGACTCACCACTTCATTTGTGTTCACCCCAACCCCAAATACAATTTCCTGTACTAAAATTCTTCTGTGGTGGTTTGTTCCTCTGACTGGTACGTGGGCTTATTGTGGAGACAGATGTTAAACAAATAGACATAAAAATAAGTATAATCATACAGTTCTAAGATAAACAATAAAAAAACTATATGAGTTTAAAACAAATGGATGGATCTATTTCAGGTTGTGAGTGGGCCTGGACACATTTTGATGAAAAATCTCATTCATCTACACGCTTGTCCTTAGAGTTCTTACTTATTTCATCCACTTCAATCCCCATGCTCCAGTCAATGGCTTCCAAATCCTTTTTACTTGTTCTGACTTCTCTCCTGTGCTCTATCTAGTTCTCTCTTCTCTCCTATTTTCTGTATATCTTCACCTGCTTTTATCTCGAATTCATCATGTTCAAAACACTTACCACCTTCTCCTGCAAATTTCTCTGTACATCACCCTCTGAGTTGTCACAGAGCCAAAATCTCTAGTTCATTTCTGTTAGACTAATTTGTATGAACGCTACTGCCGGACATCACAATGAATCTCCTGGCTTCTAACTCTCCCCAACTCGGTCCACAAGTAAATCTTTCAACACAATTCTGGCTGTGTCGCTCCCTTTTCCAAAAATCTTCAGAAGCTTTCTTATATTGACTAAAACTCTGACATCAAGGCCACCTATGAATTACTAGTAACTGTTTTTTAAAATTTAAATCCCACAACTGTTCTGTGATCTAACTGGATTGGACTAATTGTAGTTCGTCAGATGTACTCTAAAGCTTTGTGCCTGCCTCATTTTTCCTCAGTCTGTTCTCTCCAAGGAATATATACTACTTTTTAAAATCTTTTCTGTCTTAAGTCTATCCATTTTCTATTTTTTTTTTTTTTTTTTTTTTTTTTTTTGTGGTATGCGGGCCTCCCTCTGTTGTGGCCTCTCCCGTTGCGGAGCACAGGCTCCGGACGCGCAGGCTCTGTTGTGGCCTCTCCCGTTGCCGAGCACAGGCTCCGGACGCGCAGGCTCAGCGGCCATGGCTCACGGGCCCAGCCGCTCCGCGGCACGTGGGATCCTCCCAGACCGGGGCGCGAACCCGGTTCCCATGCCTCGGCAGGCGGACGCGCAACCACTGCGCCACCAGGGAAGCCCCCATTTTCTATTTTTATCTTAGATTTTATATCTTCCCTAAAGGAATTCCTGGTGCCTCTTGAATGATGTAACTGCTCTGTTAATGTTTACTGTGGTTTTTTTCTTTGTACAGTTCACATGACTTTTTTTATATGTTGTGTTTATGTGATTTTAACACCTTCCCATTCCTCCTTGATATTTGGAAATCTCTACTCATCTGTGTATTCCCTAGTGTATATGGTAGGTACTCAGCACTGCATCAGAATCCCTCAAAGAAGTTTAATCATACAGGCAGCGTAATTACAAATGGCAGCATTCAGTAAGTGATTACCAGGTAGAAGAGAAATCTACCTGTTGCTTAAGAGGTCTTTCACTTAAAGGGTTAATTAGACACCATACTGGTGTGGTGGGGAAATGTGTGAACTGTTTTTTTCTCCCAGAGCAGGCTTAATGATTAAGTACTTTACACTTCAGAGCTGCACCACTGCACTTGCTGGAACTAAGCCAGGGAATCAGTTAAGCAGATCTTTAGTTTCACCTTGCTACACTCTCAGAGAGAGATCATTTGACAAGCTGAAAACTTCCCCAGGTCAACCTGCAACAGCTATGGTGATGGCTGGAGAAATCTAGTAAGCACAGAGTAGAATCCACAATAGAATTCTCTTCCCATAGATCTTTTACTCTCTCTCTTTTTTTTTTTTTTTTTTTTACATTGGGTTCTATTTGCACATTACAATCTCATTTCACTTCTCAAGTGATGCCTTAAAAATTTACAAGAATACACTTCAAACCTCTTCACAAATTATCAGATACTTAAAAACAATTTTTTTCAGATCAATTTTCTTTTCTTTATAATAGATATATAATAATCTGTATATACTATGACTAGTGGAAAAAAGAAGACTGGAAAACTGCTTGATGATGATCTTTGTCTGTGATAACTGGATTTACCAGAGTTCTCATACAAGTGTCTGAGCTTTAAATCAGGTTTGGATAAAGAACGTAAAGCCTGAGTTTCTCAATTCTTCTACCAATGGGAAGTGGGAGGCAGCAGGAATTAATCGTCTTGTTTCCTATGTCATTTGATTCCAACAGACTGAATTTCCTCTGACAAGGAAGGTAGCATGCAACATGTAACAGTCTTTAAATACCACCATAGATTGGCTTTAATACAATATTCTCTAAAAAAAAAAAAAGTCTACACCTCAATATCAGGCATCAACAGCAGCATATAAAAATTCTGTTGGCAAGAACTACAAAGAGGTGATTTTATATTCAATTTTGTCAACTGAATATAAATTCAATTCATTTCTCTTTCTTATTGTTTCTTTTAGCTTGACTTTTGTACAATTCTCAGAAGAAAAATGAATCAAAAAGAAAATAAATGATTTTTCTATGTAATATTTACACAGAAATACATGTAGTTATTTGATGATGATCCTCTAGGTTAACAGTATAAAAATAATTTTAAAATGAAACTGGGTGGTTGGAAATTTAAAAAAAATGAAACAGGACAGGCATCTATGTCTCATCACTTAATTTAATCCATAAAGATGATATCCCCCCTAAATAAACATATTAAATGACAGGAATCTATGAAACTTGAGTAACATTTTATATCAAACTGGTTTTCTATTAGCAAAAAGTAAATTTAATCACACATTTTGTAAAAAGGAAAGGAACTTTTTGCTTTCCAAATGGGCCTGGAAATATTTCTAAAATTCATTTTCTCAGATTCAGCTATAGAAAAACTATGGATGAATACCTCAAAAGCAGAAAAGAGAAGGAAAGGGGATATAATCATGAATGAGATTAGAAGGAACTTTATTCAGTCACAGTAATATTTTTGTTCCCTTAAAGGAGAAATAGTGATTTATCCCTATCTTAAATATGATCAGTCATGGATTTACATCATCTCACAAAATTTAGCACACAATCTACCAGTTTATTTACATTCTTATTCACTAATGTTTTCAAATCTACATAAACTGGCATTCGAACTAGAATACGAATTTATTAAGAGCAAATATCATCTTACTATTTATACTAATAGGATATAGCAAAGGTCTTAGAAATAATAGTGTCATCCATCCCATAGTTTTGGATGACAATAAACATTTTAAAATTACCACCAGGAGGGACCTTCAAGATGGTGGAGGAGTAGGACATGGAGATCACCTTCCTCCCCATAAATACATCAAAAATATATCTATATGTGGAACAACTCCTACAGAACACCTACTGAACACAAGCAGAAGACCTCAGACTTCCTAAAAGGTAAGAGAATCCCCACGTACCTGGGTAGGGCAAAAGAAAAAAGAAAAAACAGAGACAAAAGAATAGGGGTGGTACCTGCACCTCTGGGAGGGAGCTGTGAAGAAGGAAAAGTTTCCACACACAAGGAAGCCCCTTCACTGGCGGAGATGGGGTGGGCAGGGGAGCCACGGAGGAAAGCACAGCAACAGGGGTGCAGAGGGCAAAGCAGAGAGATTCCCGCACAGAGGATCGGTGCTGACCAGCACTCACCAGCCTGAGAGGCTTGTCTGCTCACCTGCCAGTGCGGGTGGGGACTGGGAGCTGAGGCTCAGGCTTAGGAGGTCAGATCCCAGGGAGAGAACTGGGGTTGGCAGCATGAACACAGCCTGAAGGGGCTAGTGCACCAGAGCTGGCCAGCAGGGACTCCAGGAAAAGGTCTGGAGCTGCCTAAGAGGAAAGAGACCATTGTTTCGGGGTAGGCGAGGAGAAGGGATTCCTTCTCCATCTGCCCAGAGAAGGCAGAGCACCGCCTAAATGACCTCCAGAGACTGGCATGAGCTGCGGCTATCAGCTCGGACCCCAGAGATGGGCATGAAACACTAACCCTGCTGCTTCAGCCACCAAGAATCCTGTGTGCAAGCACAAGGCACTATCCACACGCCTGCCCCCGGGGGCCTGTGCAGCCCGCCACTGCCAGGGTCCCATGATCCAGGGATAAATTCCCCCAGAGAACACACCACATGCCTCAGGCTGTGGCAACATCAAGCCAACCTCTGCAACCACAGGCTTGCCCTGCATTCCAATTATAACTACCTACCCCTCCCTCCCCCCATGCAAGAGAAGGAAAAGACCTACAAAAACAAACCCAAAACAATTAAGAAAATGGTAATAGGAACATACATATCAATAATTACCTTAAATGTAAATGGATTAAATGCTCCCACCAAAACACATGGACTAGCTAAACGGATACAAAAACAAGACCCATATATATGCTGTCTACAAGAGACCCACTTCAGACCTAGGGACACATACAGACTGAAAGTGAGGGGATGGAAAAAGACAGTCCATGCAAATGGAAATCAAAAGAAAGCTGGAGTAGCAATTCTCATATCAGACATAAGAGACTTTAAAATAAAGACTATGACAAAAGACAAAAAAGGACTCTACATAACGATCAAGAGATCAATCCAAGAAGAAGATATAACAATTATAAATATTTATGCACCCAACATAGGAGCACCTCGATACATAAGGCAAATGCTAACAGCCATAAAAGGGGAAATCGACAGTGACATAATCACAGTAGGGGACTTTAACACCCCACTATCACCAAAGGACAGATCATCCAACATGAAAATAAATAAGGAAACAAAAGCTTTAAATGATACATTAAACAAGATGGACTCAATTGATATTTATAAGACATTCCATCCCAAAACAACTGAATACACTTTCTTCTCAAGTACTCATGGATCTATACTCCAGCATAGATCATATCTTGGGTAACAGATCAAACCTTGGTAAATTAAAGAAAATTGAAATCAAGTCAAGTATCTTTTCTGACCACAACGCTATGAGACTAGATATCAATTACAGGAAAAAAACTGTAAAAAATACAAACCCATAGAGGCTAAACAATACAGTACTAAATAACCAGGAGATCACTAAAGAAATCAAAGAGGAAATTTAAAAATGCCTAGAAACAAATGACAATGAAAACACGATGACCCAAAACCTATGGGATGCAGCAAAAGCAGTTCTATGAGGGAAGTTTATAGCAATACAATCTTACCTCAAGAAACAAGAAAAATCTCAAATAAACAACCTAACCTTACTCCTAAACGAATCAGAGAAAGAACAAAAAAGCCCAAAGTTAGCAGAAGGAAAGAAATCATAAAGATCAGATCAGAAATAAATGAAAAAGAAATGAAGGAAACAATAGCACAGCTCAATAAAACTAAAAGCCAGTTCTTTGAGAAGGTAAACACTTAGCCAGACTCACCAAGAAAAAGAGGGAGAAGACTCAAATCAACAGAATTAGAAATGGAAAAGGAGAAGTAACAACTGACACGGCAGAAAAACAATCATGAGAGATTACTACAAGCAACTATATGCCAATAAAATGGACAACTTGGAAGAAATGGACTAATTCTTAGAAAAGCACAACCTTCTGAGACTGAACCAAGAAGAAATAGAAAATATAAACAGACAAATCACAAGCACTGAAACTGAAACTGTGATTAAAAATCTTCCAACAAACAAAAGCCCAGTACCAGATGGCTTCACAGGCAAAATTTAACAAACATTTAGGGAAGAGCTAACACCTATCTTTCTCAAACTCTTTCAAAATATAGCAGAGGGAGGAACACTCTCAAATTCATTCTACAAGGCCATCATCACCTTGATACCAAAACCAGACAAAGATGTCAGAAAAAAAGAAAACTACCGACCAATACCACTGATGAAAATAGATGCAAAAATCCTAAACAAAATACTAGCAAACAGAATCCAACAGCAAAAACTGAAACCATATCCTCTAAAATCAGGAACAAGACACAGATGCCCACTCTCAAGACTATTACTCAGCATAGTTTTGGAAGTTTCAGCCACAGCAATCAGAGAAGAAAAAGAAATAAAAATGATCCAAGATGGAAAAGAAGAAGTAAAGCTGTCACTGTTTGCGTATGACATGATACTATATACAGAGAATCCTAAAGATGCTACCAGAAAACTACTAGAGCTAATCAATGAATTTGGTAATTTGTAGCAGGATACAGAATTAATGCACAGAAATCTCTTGCATTTGTATACACTAATGATGAAAAATCTGAAAAAGAAATTAAGGAAACACTCCCATTTACTACTGCAACAAAAAGAATAAAATACCTAGGAATAAACCTACCTAAGGAGACAAAAGAACTGTATGCAGAAAACTATAAGAGACTGATGAAAGAAATTAAAGAAGATACAAACACATGGAGAGATATACCATGTTCTTGGACTGGAAGAATCAACATTGTGAAAACTACTATACTACCCAAAGCAATCTACAGATTCAGTGCAAGCCCTATCAAACTACCAATGGCATTTTTCACAGAACTAGAACAAAAACTTTCACAATTTGTATGGAAACACAAAAGACCCCAAATAGCCAAAGCAATATTGAGCAAGAAAAATGGAGCTGGAGGAATCAGGCTCCCTGACTTCAGACTATACTACAAAGCTACAGTAATCAAGACAGTATGGTACTGCACAAAAACAGAAATATAGATACGTGGAAAAGGATAGAAAGCTCAGAAATAAACCCATGCACATACGGTTACCTTGTCTTTGATAAAGGAGGCAAGAATATACAATGGAGAAAAGACAGCCTCTTCAATAAGTGGTGCAGGGAAAACTGGACAGCTACATGAAAGAATGAAATTAGAACACTCCCTAACACCATATACAAAAATAAACTCAAAATGGATTAAAGAACTAAATGTAAAGCTAGACACTATAAAACTCTTAGAGGAAAACATACGCAGAACACTCTATGACATTAATCACAGCAAGATCCTTTTTGACCCACCTCCTAGAGAAATGGAAATAAAAACAAAAATAAACAAATGGGACCTAATGAAACTTAAAAGCTTTTGCAGAGCAAAGGAAACCATAAACAAGACGAAAAGAGAACCCTCAGAATGGGAGAAAATATTTGCAAACGAAGCAACTGACAAAGAATTAATCTCCAAAATATACTAGCAGCTCATGCAGCTCAATATCAAAAAAAACAAACAACCCAATCCATAAATGGGAAGAAGATCTAAATAGACATTTCTCCAAAGAAGATATACAGATTGCCAACAAACACATGAAAGGATGCTCTACATCACTAATCATTAGAGAAATGCAACTCAAAACTACAATGAGGTATCACCTCACACCAGTCAGAATGGCCATCATCCAAAAATCTAGAAACAATAAATGCTGGAGAGGGTTTGTGGAGAAGT
>NC_041215.1:47435534-47448246 GCF_002837175.3 Physeter macrocephalus
TATGCTAACACATATATATGGAATCTAAAAAGAAAAAAAATTGTTCTGAAGAACCTAGGGGCAAGACAGGAATAAAGAAGCAGATGCAGAGAATGGACTTGAGGACACAGGGAGGGGGAAGGGTAAGCTGGGACGAAGTGAGAGAGTAGCATGGACATATATACACTACCAAATGTAAAACAGATAGTTAGTGGGAAGCAGCTGTATCGCATGGGGAGATCAGCCTGGTGCTTTGTGACCACCTAGAAGGGTAGGATAGGCAGGGTGGGAGGGAGATGCAAGAGGGAGGGGATATGGGAATATATGTACACATGTAGCTGATTCACTTTGTTATACAGCAGAAACTAACACAACATTGTAAAGCAATTATACTCCAATATTTAAAAAAAATACTAAATGTATCAAAATGTTCACTGCAGCTCTATGTACAATAGCCAGGACATGGAAGCAACCTAAGTGCCCTTGGACAGATGAATGGATAAAGAAGAGGTGGTACGTATATACAATGGGATATTACTCAGCAATAAAAAGAAGCGAAATTGAGTTATTTGTAGTGAGGTGGATGGACCTAGAGTTTGTCATACATTGTGAAGTACGTCAGAAAGAGAAAAACAAATACCATATGCTAACACATATATATGGAATCTAAAAAGAAAAAAAATTGTTCTGAAGAACCTAGGGGCAAGACAGGAATAAAGAAGCAGATGCAGAGAATGGACTTGAGGACACAGGGAGGGGGAAGGGTAAGCTGGGACGAAGTGAGAGAGTAGCATGGACATATATACACTACCAAATGTAAAACAGATAGTTAGTGGGAAGCAGCTGTATCGCATGGGGAGATCAGCCTGGTGCTTTGTGACCACCTAGAAGGGTAGGATAGGCAGGGTGGGAGGGAGATGCAAGAGGGAGGGGATATGGGAATATATGTACACATGTAGCTGATTCACTTTGTTATACAGCAGAAACTAACACAACATTGTAAAGCAATTATACTCCAATATTTAAAAAAAATACTAATAATAAAAAACACACACAGTGAGATATTACTCCACACCTATTACAATGGCTGAAATTAAAAAGACTGAGCATACCAAATATTGGCAAAGATGTGGCAAAACCAGAACTCTCATACATTACTGATGGAAAAGTAAAACAGTACAGCCACTTTGGAAAACATCATGACAGTTTTTTAAAGTTAAACATACACGCATGTGATCCAGTCATTCTTCTCCTACGTATTTACACAAAAGAAAGTATATGTCTTTGTAAAAGCTTGTACACAGATATTCATAGCAGCTTTATTTGTATAAGCTAAAAATTATAAACAGCCTAATGTCCATCAAGAGGTGAATGGATACACAAATTGTAGTATATACAATGGAGTACTACTCTGCAATAAAAAGAGCAATTTATGGATACACACTAAAAAAAAAAAAAGTGAGCAACTATCCCATTATGTTTGTAGGATCTGCCCCCACAAAAACAAAGGGATTACACACGGTGTGAGTACCACACAGTGGGAGTCTTGGACTCCATTTTATTTTATTTTGTTTTTTTAACATCTTTATCAGAGTAAAATTGCTTTACAATGGTGTGTTAGTTTCTACTGTATAACAAAGTGAATCAGCTATACATATACACATAACCCCATATCTCCTCCCTCTTGCCTCTCCCTCTGACCCTCCCTATCCCACCCCTCTAGGTGGTCACAAAGCACCGAGCTGGTCTCCCTATGCTATGCGGCTGCTTCCCACTGGCTATCTATTTTACATTTGGTAGTGTATATATGTCCATGCCACTCTCTCACTTCGTCCCAGCTTACCCTTCCCCCTCCCCATGTCCTCAAGTCCATTCTCTATGTCTGCATCTTTGTTCCTACTTGGACTCCATTTTAGAATTTTGCTTTCCATCCTATTCTTTTATAAATCACTGTTGAATACTTAAAATAGCTACTGATCCATTATGTTTTTAAATTTAGTTCTTTGGACTTCCCTGATGAAGCAGTGCTTAAGAATCCACCTGCCAATGCAGGGAACACGGGTTCAAGCCCTGGTCCAGGAAGATCCCACATGCTGTGAAGCAACTAAGCCCATGTGCCACAACTACTGAGCCTGTGCTCTAGAGCCCACAAGCCACAACTACTGAGCCCACACACCGCAACTACTAAAGCCTGTGCACCTAGAGCCCATGCTCTACAACAAGAGAAGCCACTGAAATGAGAAGTCCACACAATGCAACAAAGAGTAGCCCCTGCTCGCTGCAACTGGAGTAAGCCTGCACAGCAACGAAGACCCAACACAGCCAAAAATAAAATAAATTTATATTTAAAAAATTTAGTTGTTTAATTTATTTTCTATTATAACTCTTTGGAATCTAATCATCATTAGTATAAGATACCCTGTCTGTCTTTTCCAGTGCTGTCTTTCCATGCTTAGAGCAGAACATGAAACATGGAAGACAGTCAGTAATGCTGCATGTGTGAATATATGATACCATGGTTTCTAAAAATATATGGCCATACGTTTGGGAAAAAAAAAAAAAAAACTGTCTTTATCTCTACCTTAAAACTTAACACCAGAAAGAAATATAGATAAGATATGAGGTGAAATGTACAGATATAAAGTACACATAATATAAAGTACATACATTTCTTATGAACTGAGGAGGCATATCTAAGAATGATATCAAATTCGGGAGCCATAAAACATAACAGTAGAAGATTTGACTATGTAATAAAATTTCTGTACACTGGTAAACACCATTAAGAAGTTCTAAAAAAGATAAAAACTATAAACTTATAAAATACTTTAAAATATATACAATAACCGATATATGGTGAGAATATAAAATTTTTAAGAAAGACATAAACATTCCAATTTAAAAAAATAGACTAAAGTCATTAACAAAAAAATCTCTGAGGAAGAAATAGGAAAAATGACAATGAATTGTCAACTTTTATTCTCAAATTCCTTCTTTAATTATATGTCAAAGAACAGTTAGCTATTATAACTGAAATTGCAGTATAAGAAGTAAAAAATTGACATGGCTTTGCCTTTGAACAGTGTAGGGTATCTGTGAACTACAAGAATATGGCAGAGATAAGGATATTTTTAAAATATAGATAGGTATTCAATGCCTTTGAGTGCTTGAGATTGCATTATAGTGATAAGATAAAAGTGTGTGATTTTTGAGCAACCTGGGAACCACAGAAAAGGTTACTGATCAGCTGAGACTATTTTTGTTACATCTGTGAATGATGATGAAATTTGATGCATTTCTTTCTCACATTTTTATTATTATTTAGTAATGTAAAAATGCAGCGTTCAAAGTGTTTTGCTCACTAAATTTTGAAAGCAAGAATTTTTTTTCTTAATTTAAAAATTAAAAAAAAAAACTCTTCCTCAAGTAAGTATTATCTGGTTAGGTGAAGAGCAATTATTTGTTTTATTTTTCCTTCTTTTTTTATTATAAAAATGTCACATGCTAGATAAAAAAGGTCAAATACGTCAACAGATATAATGGAAAGTAAAAACAAAAAAATCTCAAAACTTTTCTCCCTCCTGCCTCACTACAACAATTTGGCAGATAATATTCTACTTTCCTTTATGATGTTTTAAATTAATTAAGCATATATAGTTTTCAGGACACATATAGGCTGAAAGCAAATGGATGGTAAAAGATGTTCCACGCAATAGTAATCAAATGAAAACACGGATGGTTATACTTTTATCTCACAAAAGAGAAGTTAAGTCAAAAACTGTCAAAAGAGACCAAGAAGGTCACTATATAATTATAAGGGGGTCAGTTCATCAAGAGAAAATAACAATCATAAATATATGCACCCCAAATTGGAGCACCTAAATTTATTAAGCAAATATTAACAGAACCGAAAAGAAAACAGACAATATAATAATGGTAGGGGACTTCAATATCCCATTTTCAACACTGGATAGATCATTCACACAGAAAGCCAATAAGGAAACAGTGGACTTGAATAACACTATAGATCGGATGTATGCAACAGACATTAACAGAATGAAGCATAAAAATCATCTATCTGATCATCACTATAGGAGCAGAAAAGCATTTGACAAAATTAAGCACCCTTTGATGATAAAAACACTCAACAAACTAGAAATAGAAGGAAAGTATCTCAACATAATGTACACCATATATAACAAGCCCACAGCTAACATCATACTCAATGGTGAAAAGCTGTAAGCTTTTCCTCTAAGAGCAAGAAAAAGACAAGAATGCCCATTCTCACCACTTCTATTCAATACAATACAGAAAGTCCTAGCCAGAGCAATTAGTCAAGAAAATGAAATTAAAGGCATTTAAACGGGAAAGGAAGAAGTAAAATTGTGTCTATTATATATTTGCAAATGAGATGATCTTATACATAGAGAACCCTAAAGACTCCACCCAAAAAGCTGTTCAAACTAATAAATTTAGTAAAGTTGAAGCATACAAAATCAACATACAGAAATCAGTTGCATTTCTATGCACTAACAAATGAATTATCCAACAAAGAAACTGAGAAAACAACCCTATTTACAACCATCAAAAAGAATAAAATACTTAGAAATAAATTTAACCAAGGAGGTGAAATATATATACACTGAAAACTATAAGACACTGATGAAAGACAGAAGAAGACACAAATAAATTTATGGATTGAAAGAATTAATATTATTATAATGTTTATACTAACCAAAGCCATTCAATGTAATCCCTATCAAAATTTCAATGACACTTTTCACAGAAGTAGAAAAAAAAATCATACAATATGTATGAAATGACAAAGGCCTCAAATAGCCAAAGCAATTTTGAGCAAGAAAAACAAAGGTGGAAGCATCACACATTGTGACTTCAAATTTTATTACAAAGCTATAGTAATCAGAACAATATGGAACTGGTATAAAAGCTGACATATAAACCAGTGGGACAGAGTAGAGAGTCCAGAAATAAATCTACACATTAACAGCAAACAGATCTTCCACAAAAGTGCCAAGAGCACACGATGAAGAAAGGATTGTCTCTTCAACAAATGGTGCTGGAGACACTGGATATCCCCATGCAAAAGAATGAATATCTTAGACTATATAGAAAATCTCACACCATTTACAAAAATCAACTAAAAATGAATTAAAGATTTAAATATAAGACTTAAAACCATAGAGCTACTAGAAGAAAACACAGCTAAAGAAAAAGCTTCTTGACATTTGTCTGGGCAACCATTTTTTAGATATGACACCAATAGCACAGGCAATAAAAACAAAAATAGAGGAATGAGATTCCATCAAACTAAAAGGCTTCTCCATAGCAAAGGAAACAATCAACAGAGTGAAGAGACAATGTACAAAATGAGAGAAAATATTTGCAAATTACATATCTGATAAAGGGTTAACACCCAAAATACATAAGGAACTCATGGAACTGAATAGCAAAAAAACCAAATTACCCAATTAAAAAGGACCTGAATAGGGCTTCCCTGGTGATGCAGTGGTTGAGAGTCTGCCTGCCGATGCAGGAGATGCGGGTTCGTGCCCCGGTCCGGGAAGATCCCACATGCCGCGGAGCGGCTGGGCCCGTGAGCCATGGCTGCTGAGCCTGCGCGTCTGGAGCCTGTGGTCCGCAACGGGAGAGGCCACAACAGTGAGAGGCCCGCGTACCGCAAAAAAAAAAAAAAAAAAAAGGACCTGAATAGACATTTATCCACAGAAGACATACAAATGGCCAACAGCGACATGAAAAGTTGCTCAACATTAGTCATCACAGAAATGCAAATCAAACCCACAATGAGATATCATCTCACACCTGTTCAATTGGCTATGTTAAAAAGACAAAAGAATAGAAATATTGGTGAGGATGTGGAGAAAAGGGAACCTTTGTACACTGTACAGTGTATAGTATACAGCCATTACAGAAAACAGTATGGAGATTCCTCAAAAAATTAACAATGGAATTGCTATATGATCCAGCCATCCTATGGGGTATTGGGTATATACTGGGTATACATCCAAAGGAAATGAAATCAGATTCTTGAAGAGATATCTACAATCCCACGTTCATTGAAGCATTATTCATAATAGCCAAGATATGGAAACAACTGAAGTGTTTGTCAATGCATGAATGAAGAAAATGTGGTAAATATATACATGGGAATATTATTCAGCCTTTTAAAAAAAGGAAATGTTATTACTTGCGGCAACATGGATGAAACTGGAGGACATCATGCCTACTGAAATAAGCCAAACCCAGAAAGACAAATACTGTATGATGTCACTTATAAGTGGAATCTACAAAAGTCAAGTTCATAAACGCAGAGAGTAGAGGACATTTAGCAGGGACTGGGAGGTGAGGGAAATGGGAAGATGTTGGTTCAAGAGAATAAAGTTTCAGTTATGCAGGATGAATTAAGTTCTGAAGATCTAATGTACAGCATAATGACTACAGTTTATAATACTGGATAGTATACTTGACATTTGCTAAGAGAGTAGATCTTAAGGGTTCCCACCACAAACAAAAGAAAACAGTATATATGTGAGGCGATGAATATGTAAATTAGCTTGATTGTGGCATTTTTCACAGAAATAGAATGAACAACACATAAGTATATCAAAACTTACATTGTATACCTTAACTATGTACAATATTTATTTTCCAATTATGTCTCAAAACTGGGAAAAAAATATAATACAACATGTAAATTATATATTGAATATATGCACATTTTCAACTATATGTATTTTTTATGTCTGTTACCAACATTTTTTAAATCTGGAAAAAAGCTCATTGAAGGATAATTTAAAAAATGGTAACTCTCATAGACTATTAACACACATTATAGAGTTTATGTAACTGAGGAAACTGCTAAGATGCTAACAATCCATTCAAAGGAGAACCCAAAAAAACATA
Organism: Physeter macrocephalus; assembly: GCF_002837175.3. NCBI lineage: Eukaryota > Metazoa > Chordata > Mammalia > Artiodactyla > Physeteridae > Physeter > Physeter macrocephalus. The sequence goes on from NC_041215.1 coordinate 47,442,456, forward strand.
CATTTATAGTTCAGGAATACTGAAGTGAATATGCAAACAGAGGCAAAAACTGGCTTCTTCCACATTGGAAGAGGGAAGTAAATTGAACCTCTACAGGACAGAATTAGCATACCTATGAACAAGATTTTGCACTGTTTTCAATTACCTATAATTTGGCGTTCTAAAATAGCTCAAAGGCGATATAATGCTAGAATTGAGTAATCAAGATGCATGTGCTCCAACAATGCATAATTTCCCATTGAAGCACAAATTTCTCCCTATAAAATAAGTGGAAAAAAAATTTCATTACCCATATCAATTAAATCTTTTTCAGCCTACTCCTAATAAATTATCCACGGTAACAATCAGAAATGGTCCTTTATGTTTCACAAATTTTTATTGAAAATTTCTCACACACACATGCATACATGCACACACATACATTCTTTCTAGGATGTAACATGTGGAACACAAAACAAATAGAATATCACTGTTATTGCTATGTGCTCCTGGAACTGAACACAGTAAGCTGATGCCCAGAGACTTGCAGCACAGAATCTATGATTCTAAGTTCCTGGATCTAGAATTCACCTTCCCTCCAAAAAACGAAAACTTCCTCTACTCCTGAATATACTAAACTTAGGACTAGTTTAGGACCATGTGTGGAACTAGATGCAGTCATGTGAGAATAGAGGCTTCCAGAATTGGTGATCACTCAGACCTGATCTGAAAGTTACTCCTCTTTACCATCCTTTGTAGGTTTCCCTGTAAAAAATATAAAATGTATTTAAAAAAAAAGTAAGAAATGAAATGAATATGATCATGTCAAAAATATCTCACCTGTCTCAAATGACATTATCTCTCCTTAAAAGGAACAATGACCTTCATCCAAAGCTTCTTTCTGCTTACTTGCTAGTTCTACTGTCTAAATATAGCCCAAACCTAGCCACTTTTCCAGAAGCTGCAGCAGTTGCTTTCTGCCATGTCTAACTTTAAGATGATAATCCTTTGACAGCCCTTCTGTTACTTGTTTGGTCTTTAACATTCTGATGCACCCAAATTTGCAGCCATCCAGGTGTAATCAAAACCTGGAAGTGATTCATCACTTTGAAGAAATTAGACACATTCTTTCATAGTCCTTTTCTTCTTTTTTTCTTCCACATCCCTAATTTCTACCCCTAGAGAAAGAGAATATATAAACCTGACAAACAATAGATAAGTAAATGAAATCAGCATCTCAGAAAGGAAGAGTTTAGACTCAGACAAAAAGTTCAAAAAAGAAACAACCTGATTCGTTTCATTAGCATTTCAATAGAATTTGGGCCTTCTCAAGAGGGTGGAGTAAGATTCCACCAAGTGTCATCTAAAATGAAGGCTTTGGAACTCTTGACAACTAGGGAAGAAGGTAATCATTTTACTTAATTTGTTTTTAGGTTCACTCATTTAAAAGAACTAACAGTTGCATTGCTCTTGGCAGAATACAACTGTGATTGCAAGCTTTTCTGTTCAGCGCACTGGAAATATCAGCAAATGTCTCCAACTGAGAGTGAGACATTGGCAGTATTTCCTCATATTAAGTGCTTACACATATCATTTTTCTCCTCCACCCTTTGATAGTCCAATTTTGATAACCTTTAAAACAAATTCTTAAATAATGCAATCATCCAAATCATCATTTCATAAGAGTATAGATACAAATGTATACATTAATTCAACAACCCTCTGATGAGTTGCACTAATCACACCAATGTGAGCCTAATGTGGTTAATTTTAAACACAGCAGGATTTAACCATGTACATACTCTAAAGCTACACAATTCTGAGTAAGGAGGTGTTTGAGCATGAAAATGACAAATTATATACTCCTTGTATCATATATAGCTTATTTTCCCCAAATATCTTCCCTATTCATCCATGATAGTTAAAGACAATTAAGTTTTTATATACAGGAGTTTGAGATTAAATTCTATTCACACTATGTCATCAACCCATGAATACTGGAAATTGCATCTACATAGGAAGTTTTTTTAATGGCTTCAGAGTTGATAGTGTCTTTTTAGAAATTCTAAACATTTTATATACGTATAGACACACATATATATATAAATACATTTTTTTTTCTGAAAAGCAAAGTGAGTGCGTTCAGTTTACCAGAACTACTGCAAGATTTTTCTCTCGAAAGTTGGGGTAATAATTAAAAAGGACCCAAACTGAATCATGGAATTATGCAGAGGCAGCATAATATGATATGTTCTCATTCTTGTTTCCCAACTCATTTGAGTGAGGAACAAGAGTAATGGAAGACAAAAGAAAAAATAGTAATAATAAAGTAATGTAGTAATAATATAGTACTAATATAAGCTTACATTTAAAGAGTTATCTCATTTTTAAGTGTCTCATTTAGAGTCTGTATACCATGTGGTAGAAATTATATAAAAATGTTCATGTCTATGTCCAAAACCTGAAAGAACAAAGATAAATACTGATGAAAATACTGAAATACTAAATACTGAAAGAACAGGAGTTAAGAGTAATTTAAGCATTTTAGTTTGCTCTTTTCCAATGAAAATAGTAATGTTATTTCAGATATGGTAAAGCCCATCACATCCTCCTTAGGACATGGATACCAGCTATAATATTTAAGTTCAGCAATTATTTAATGAATATCTACTGTACATCTAACATTGTGTTTGATCTTGTAGAAATATAAAATAGAGTATAAAATACCTGCTATAAAAGTTACTCCAGTTTAGAGAAGAAAAAGCTCACTTTGGGCTGTAACTAAGAATGTTACAAAAGAGTGATTTGTTTTCCTTTCATCCCAGTCAATTCTCAGTGTTTGTATGTGGCTTATTGTACACACCACCCTGTGCCTTGTATCAACCAAATATGACTGCTACTTAGCAAGCACGTGCTACATGCCAGGCACTGAATTAAGCACTTCATATTTGTTATTTAATTTAACACACACAATAAATTTATGAGTTATTTTCTTATCCTTTTTAACAAACGAGAAAAATGAATCTTGGACATGTTAAGCACATTTCCTGAAGTCTCATGGGTCTTAAATATCACAAATGGGATGTGAACCCAGTTCTATTAGAGTCCAAACCCTGTGCCCTTTCCCTCCACAATACCCCTCCTACAAAATCTGCATGATTCTGGGATGGAGTGTGACTCTGGGGAAGGGCAGAAGGGAAGAAACAACCGAAAGGAACTGGTGTCAGGTGATTGAGAAGAGGAAAATGAGGAAGAGACACTAAGGAGCCACAAAGACCTTTTGCTTATCTGAGGGAAATTCTGTATTGGACAGAAGGTAACCTGGGAAAAATAAATAAATATTTTACATCATCTTCAAAGTGCTGTATGCTCAAAGTTGACTAATATTAATAAGGTATTCTTGCTGGAAATGCAGTTTATCTTAGGTGTCATCAGATGGGGAAGGATTTGACTGAAGACCTGGAAGACTGATGGAAAATTCAGGAGGATCAGCTAAGGTCAGTGTGAGCCTGCAGGCTCCACCCTGACATTTGGGTCCTGATTTCAACAAAACTGAGAGCCATTTTATAGGTTTGCTGTTTATTCACTTCCTAAGCCTTTGGTATGCAAATAAACCTAATAAAAAACAAGGTGATTATTAATGATGGATTACATGATTCTTACATCAAGCAGACATATCTAGGCTTGCCAATTTTCAACTTTACCAGAGATATATTCATCACTAACATACAGAGACTAAAATAATTATAAACAAATCAAAATGCAATTTGAAATTTGCTTTAAAATACTCCAGGGGAAAAAAAGCTGTGAACTAGATGAAACAAGAATGGCAAATTATTGATAATTACTGAAGTTGCATAATAATAAAGAAAGGTTCTTCACAACATTTTTTCTTCCTTTCCATAATAAAAGTAAATAAATAAAAGATAGAAAAATGTATGGGCAAATAGACAAATCTGATCAAGATACATATATATAAGATATAAGAGATATATATATATATATATATATATATATATATATATCCATCCATTCTTAATAGACCATGGTTATTTTGAACTGTTTTGTGGGTGCGTGTGCATACATATTTGTAGTATTGAATATGTGTCATGTTTAATCCATCTGTTTAAAAACAGAATTCTGCCCCTGGTACTTATCTTAAATTTGTTTCCCCTTTCATGTGCTCATTTTTATAGAAATAACATTCTCCCCCTTATTTGACATTTGATACTAAAATTTCTCATTACGAATAAAGCAATACGTTGGGGAGAATTGAGCTGTGTTTCAGAAACAAGATTGTTAAGTCCTCCATAAGCTATTTTCTCAACAGCTTTAAGTTGAGGAAGATTTAAGGATTTATTCTGCCTTTCAGGATTAGCTTATAAATACTTGCTTGTTCTTTTTACGAGTAAAGAAAGGGTTTTTTTACCTGGAAACACAGCACCTGGAGTGCCCTAGATCCTGCAAAACATTTCGAAAAAATGCAATAATTCTATCTCTGAAGCTTGTCATTTTAACTTTAGACAATTCAAATAATTCAGATCCAGTTTTCTTCAATTATCAAAACGGGGAACTTTCTAAAAAATCTCGTGACATGGAACTAACTACTTACTTTGAAGTTAAAAAAAAACTGAAAAGTTTAGCAGAAGGAGCAGTGACAGGGAATATCTATTTTAAATGAGAGCTATAAATGATAAACAAATGGCCATGAGGGCAGAATAAAAGATAACCTAAAGAAAGAAGAAAAGTGACTGAAACCTGGCAGCTATACATTGGGTTAAGCTTACTGAAGTATGTAGCTCCCACTGTAGGAAAGAGAAAAACAGAGACAGCCTGGGGTGATGAAGCACTGGGCTAAGCCCCTTTCTCCAGTTCATCTGTGTATTGTACATTAAGACCACCCAATGCTAGTAAAGCATTCTTGGTTATTTTTAAGGTGAATTTTTTTTTAATAGAATTTTAAAAATGAAATTTGGTAATGTGTGTGTGTATGTGTGTAAGCTTCCCAATTAGCACAAATGGGTCATGCTTTATAAATATCTCCAAACAACTGAGACTTGAAGTATCAATGCCAATTTTTATAACAATTTCTTTGTGTCAGCAGGCAATATAAATTTGAGTTGCCAAACTTCTATTCAAACACTTTGACTCCAACCTTACCTAGGAGGCATAAATTTCTCCGTGAACCTATTTTCAGTGGACAGGAGATTAAATAATCAGACAATATTTAAGAGCAAATGGATACTCACAATTGTCTAAATGAAGCACCTAGTAGAATAAAAAGGATTCAATATTTTATTTCTTATACAAATATTTTGTTTCATCTATACAGTTTCTTATTCTTCTAAATTGGTGTAGATTAGTCATTAAAACAATAATGAGAGATGAAAATAAATGTAAAGATTTTTTATATTATAGGAAAAAAATACAACTTTTAGGTATGTCTCAGTAATTGTAGTCATATGCTTTGAGTTTCTCTGAGTAGCCAAATTATTAAAATATGTGGGCCTTGAAATAAAGGCGGCTAACAGGCAGTTCATTCAAAATAATTCAGTGGTAATAACTGCGGGCCAAAAAAGAAAGAAAACCCTAGGCAGACCTTTGGTTTCACGTGTTTAAAGAGGGGCCGGAACTTATTATTTATTTGTAATGCATACCAGTGATTGCTTTGCAAGACATAACAAAAGAATAGAAATGGTTCCAATTATCAGTGTAGAATGCCACTCACACTTCATTTTTAATCCACCACACCAAGAAATACAACACACTAGCATAGCATCTGAAGATAAATTACTATGTCTTTTTTTTTTTT
>NC_041215.1:47448361-47457998 GCF_002837175.3 Physeter macrocephalus
GAACTGGCGTCCCCTGCATCGGCAGGCGGACTCTCAACCACTGCACCACCAGGGAAGCCCTAAATTACTATTTCTATTTACTGAATTAAATCTCTGTCTCTGAGTAATTAAAAGTTCTGAACTTTGAAGGGTTTTACTTGAAGACTAAGCTATAGCCTTTTCTTTTTTTAACTTTTAATTTAGGCCCCTAATTCTCTATCAAGCATCATCTGGGTTACTGTTCAGTATTTTCTGGTCTAACCTTCTTTCTGGAAGAGGATTAGTGTGAGGTTCATAATATAATCATGTAACTCTAATTGGTGTGGATAAATTATACATCACTTGGGCAATTTTTTAGTATCTAGAGCTCATGTGACATAAGTAGAATTCAATTATTTAATTGCTAACTGGAATTAAATCAGGTTATCCTGGTCTCAAGACAATATATAGTAAATACTTCACAGAATATAAAGTCAGTATTGTTTCCATGCTTTTGATATTTATAATTTAAAAAAGCATGTTACAGAAGAATTAAATGCATTAGAATTATGAAGTAAAAGGACAGATTGTAACAGACACCTCTAAATGATTAGCTTACACATCCAAAAGCTTGAGGCCCCTTTCTAGTCATTTGCTTACAAGGGAATGCACATTTTTCATGAGGCTATCATAATTCAAAATCACTTTAGAATTGCTTTACCTACTTTCCCAGCCACAAAAATGAAATCAGATTCACTTCTTCAGAATGGCATCTTGTTTCTGACCAAAAATAGTATCAGCCAGTTCAATCAGGTACATTATTCACTAGAATGGCAACTGAAATTTTTCTCAGTACTTCAAAAGGAAACATTCTCAAAGAATGAAGATTTTTCAACCTTAAAAATATTATATTGATTGTATCTCAGGTTTTAAGAGAAATTGATGTAAAAATAAGATTATGACAGCTTTTAAATTATATAATTCTCAGGTATTTAATTTGATGCAGAGTATGGAAAATCAGATCTACATATTAGAGAGTTTGTTGAAATATCAGACATTATTTTATCCTCTTCAACATTACAAAACTGTATCCTATAAATAGTAGATGCTTAAAAAAAAAAAGCATCTTTTTTTTTTCAGTACTTGTCATAGCCAAATTGGTATTTGGTGTGACATTTGATTTTTGGAGCTCTGAAGTGGTGAGCATGGAACTTGTTCATAATCACCTAAAGTGGTGACTATCCTGCTCTCTCTCCAACATATATATATGTACCTGGACATACCTACTCATTTACAAGTAAGGTTATTGCAAGAATCATTGTTACCTTTGATGAAAGTCATCAATAAAATACCAAATACACCTAAGGTGACATTAATGACTTTAATCAAAATATTGGGTTGGCCAAAAAGTTCATTTGGATTTTTCAGTAACATCTTATGGAAAAAACCTGAAAAAACGTTTTGGCCAACCCAATATATGAGCAGAACTGTCATCTAGTCATATGAATTTGTTTTAGAAAGATATTGATTAAAATACCAATATTGTCCAAGCATCCCTTATTTTTTAAGGCTCATAAGAACTTACTCAGCTATATGCTATAAGACAACTATTACTGTGGAATAAACTTATTTTTGATGTAGTGCTGAAACCAAGCACGACAGTGTGGGGAACTCCTGGGTACAAAAGCCTTTCCATGGCACCCTTTTTATGTTTGTAAGAAAAAGACTTCAGCCTCCTAGACCTTCCCTGAGTTCTAAAGGGCAGATTCAAACAGTTATTAATCAGGGAATGGAGGGAATGCAGCAACAAAGGAGGAGAAGTCAAGAAACAATAGTGCAGCAATAAAGCAAGGTCCTGGCTCCTCCTGAAGGGATATACATAACTATATTTGAGTTGTTCTGCAGGAACTAAGGCCCCCACCCAGGTGGAGAGTGGTAACTTCAGGCTGAGCACAAGATTCCTGGAGCACTGCCCTGTGACCTCACCACCAACCAATCAGAAGAAAGTCACATACTCCAAAGCCTTCACTCTAAATTTTGCCTATAAAAAGTCTTCCCTGAAACCATCAGGGAGTTTGGGTCTTTTGAGCACAAGCCACCCATTCTCCTTGCCTGGCCCTACAATGAACCCTTTTCCTCTCTGAAACTCCAATGTTTTGCTTGGTTTGGCCTCACTGTGCTTTGAGCACAAAAACTTCGATTTGACAACAGTGCTTCTAAGTCATTAACTCAAACAAAATTTTCTTTGTAAAATATTTTGTGAGGGGATGTTGTCAACTTTGATGGATTAAATGCAGTTGGATTGGATGTAATAAATTTATTGCAATGCAGTGACAGTTTGTTTCTATACTTAAAATGATATACTAGAACTTGGTCAAAGTAAATCTGGAAGTTGATACATTACAAAAACAACTAAAGAAAAAGAAAGATTATAATTAGCTCATAATCAAATCCATGATGCCAAAAATGAAGTTTTTTGTTATCAATTATTTTACATACTATAATGATATTATTTTTTACATTTTTTGAAATGAAAGCTGACTTTTTAAAGCCTGTGAAATAAAGTTCATATTTTATGGCAAGAGAAGAAACATTTAAACATAAAAAATTTTCTCTGCCCCTTGACCTCCTCTCTCCCCTTTAGTTTGTATTGTGTATCAATATTATGCATTGACCAAACCTCCCCAATCTGTAGAAATATCTGCTCAACCTTAAAAAGCAACATTCTCCTAGCACTGACAAGACAACTCCTTAAAAGATAACATCCTTCTAATGATGACACTTAGATCTGGATTGTATAAACTGTCAATAATACATCATTTACTATGAAGCTCTCTGCCTCAAAAAATTTATATAACTGTGCCTTGACGTCTAATGTGCACAACAGTTCTAGGAGTTTTCTGAGACGCTGTTCCCGGGTTATAATCCTTAATTTGGTTTCAATAAAATTTTCCATTTATTTCTGAGATTAACTGATTAATTTTTCGCTGACAACTCAAAGTGGTCAGTTGTTTCCAAACCATAACTTTTTGTGGTTCATCTGTACCATTTTTCTAGATTCCACATACATGCGTTAATATACAATATTTGTTCTTCTCTTTCTGACTTACTTCACTCTGTATGACAGTCTCTAGGTCCATCCACGTCTCTGCAAATGACACAATTTCATTCCTTTTTATGGCTGAGTAATATTCCATTGTATATATGTACCACATCTTCTCTATCATTCGTCTGTCAGTGGGCATTTAGGTTGCTTCCATGACCTGGCTATTGTAAATAGTGATGGTTTGCTCTGGGTATATGCCCAGTAGTGGGATTGCTGGGTCATATAGTAATTCTACTTTTATTTTTTTAAGGAACCTCCATACTGTTCTCCATAGTGGCTGTATCAATTTACATTCCAACCAACAGTGCAAGAGGGTTCCCTTTTCTCCACACCCTTTCCAGCATTTGTTGTTTGTAGATTTTCTGCTGAGGCCCATTCTAACCAGTGTGAGGTGACACCTCACTGTCGTTTCGTTTCGTTTCGTTTCGTTTTGTTTTGTTTTGCATTACACGGGCCTCTCCCTGTTGTGGCCTCTCCCGTTGCGGAGCACAGGCTCCGGACGCACAGGCTCAGTGGCCATGGCTCACGGGCCTAGCCGCTCTGCGGCATGTGGGATATTCCCAGACGGGGGCACGAACCCGTGTGCCCTGCATCAGCAGGCGGACTCTGAACCACTGCGCCACCAGGGAAGCTCCTCACTGTAGTTTTGATTTGCATTTCTCTGATAATTAGTGATGTTGAGCAGCTTTTCATGTGCCCTTGGCCATCTGTATGTCTTCTTTGGAGAAATGTCTATTTAGGTCTTCTGTCCATTTTTTGATTTGGTTCTTTGTTTTTTTAATACTGAGCTGCATGAGCTGTTTATATATTTTGGAGATTAATCCTTTGTCCATTGATTCGTTTACAAATATTTTCTCCCTCCCAAGAAAAGAGGGTTGTCTTTTCATCTTGTTTATAGTTTCCTTTGCTGTGCAAAAGCTTTTAAGTTTCATTAGGTCCCATTTGTTTATTTTTGTTTTTATTTCCGTTACTTTAGGAGGTGGGTCAAAAAAGATCTTGCTGTGATTTATGTCAAAGAGTGTTCTTCCTGTGTTTTCCTCTGAGAGTTTTATAGTGTCCAGTCTTACATTTAAATCTTTAATCCATTTTGAGTTTATTTTTATGTATGGTGTAAGGGAGTATTCTAATTTCATTCTTTTACATGTAGCTGCCCAGTTTTCCCAGCACCACTTATTGAAGAGACTGTCTTTCCTCCATTGTATATCCTTGCCTCCATTGTCATAGATTAGTTGACAATAGGTGCATGGGTTTGTCTATGGGCTTTCTATCCTGTTCCATTGATCTATATTTCTGTGTTTGTGCCAGTACCATATTGTCTTGATTACTGTAGCTGTGTAGGATAGTCTGAAGTCAGGGAGCCTGATTCCTCCAGCTCCATTTTTTTCCCTCAAGACTGCTTTGGCTATTCAGGGTCTTTTGCCTCACCATACAAATTTTAAGATTTTTTGTTCTTGTCCTGTAAAAAATGCCATTGGTAATTTGATAGGGATTGCACTGAATCTGTAGATTGCTTTGGGTAGTACAGTCATTTTCACAATATTGATTCTTCCAATCCAAGAACATGGTATATCTCTCCAACTGTTTGTGTCATCTTTGATTTCTTTCATCAGTGTCTTATAGTTTTCTAAGTACAGGTCTTTTACCTCCTTAGGTAGGTTTATTCCTATATTGAAGAATCCTTGCATCCCTGGGATAAATCCCACTTGATCATGGTGTATGATCCTTTTAATGTGTTGTTGGATTCTGTTTGCTAGTATTCTGTTGAAGATTTTTGCATCTATATTCATCAGTGATATTGGTCTGTAATTTTCTTTTTTGTAGTATCTTTTTCTGGTTTTGGTATCAGGGACCATCACAAGATTCTTAAATTAATTACATTTCCAAAGTCCCAAAGCCATATAAACTAACATGTTCACATATTCTAGGAATTAGCACGTGGACACCTCTGGAGGCTCTTATTTTGTCCATCATACATACGGCATATTGAGCTTCTAACTAATGCCTCTGTTTCTAACTCTGTCTCTCATCATATACCACCCCCTCACACTATACTATAGCCTCTAAAATAATAACATAAACAAGAAAGTAATATAAGTGAGCTCTAATAATGTGTTCCAGCTAAGTGCTTTATACTCTCTGGATTAGTTTTGATGACACTGTGGAAGATGGTTACTCACCTTTTAGAGATGAAGGAATTGAGAGGTTTGAGTATGCACACACGGGACATGCAGCCACAGAGTCTGAATCCAGACTTACATCTTGGACCCCAGACGTATCCTAGTAACTCTTAACCACTATTCCAATATGTTTGTAGTTCCTCCAAATATTTTCCCTGACATACCAGAAAAGTTCCTAACTCTACCTTTTCCTCCACAGTTCTCTCTGCCTTCTAACCTTCATTTAAGACTCAGCTCAATAATTAGTCCTCTCTGAATCCTTTTCCAAACCTACTCACCCCTTTGGAATTTGCCATGCTATCCACTGCATGCAGTATACACTTCTATTGCACCCACCATAAAATCTCTGAGCATTTATTTATCTGCAGGTCTCCCTTTATAAGATCTGAAACCCTCGAGGAAAGAGGTCATGCCTTTAGTGTTGTATTTCCCAAGCACCTTCTGCTATAACTGGGACATAGAAGGCACTTAATGAATGTCTGTTGAATAAATAATTTGAAATACAAAGTACAATAAGTGGGGGTGATAAACTTTGCTTAGGAGAGTTAGGTCACAGAGGAGTAAAAAGGCATAGTTTATTTGAGAATCACAAGTATTTCAGCATGGTTGGAGCAGAGTACACAGTGGGGACAGGCATCAGGAAGGGGGCGGAGAGACAGGGAGGAAGGGGCAGATGACAGAAAGCTGTATCAAACTACGAAGTGGGATTTTATCCAGAGGCTCTGGGAATATAATGGCAGAATTTAATCATAAAATGGATATTAATTTTGTACTATAAAGGAATTTTTAGTTTAATAACTGATTTCAAGACCCCATGTAATTATTTTTTGTCCTCCAATTTAGTATGGTAGGATTAAAAGTCAGACAAATTACCTCTTTAGGCATCAGTTTTATCATGAAATAGCTCAGTATCAGCACGTCCATTCTGTTAACTCCACGCATCACTAGCTTTTCAAGCAAAATGAGAAATTGAGACGTTGACATTCTACAGACCTTGGTTCCCTGGGTCTGGCTTATCAAGGGGAGAGAGGACATGTGTTTTTTACCCTCGTTAGCAACTTTTGTCAAAGGGAATTCCCTGTTTTTAAGTAATGCCCTAAATGTTAAATGTTTTGGCGATGGAGCAGTTTCAGAAATTAATCACCAGGAATCCAGTAAGTGTTTCATAACACACCATGCTATGAGAGCATAGAGCAACTTGGATTAGTCTCTTCTCTGACAAGCTTGAAGATTTAAAAAAAAAAAAAAAAAAGCAGTTGGGCCCTTCCTAGTTAGTTGAAGGTGTCATTCAAGAGACCAACTGACTTCTTCCACCAGAAGAACTGGAAATGTGTGCTAAAGACACTTAACATTTTTAGGGGGAGAAATTGGATTATGATTTAGCCTGTACAAGAACTTAGATGAAAATACACACACACACACAGACACACACACACACAGATGCAAATATATAACCGGCAAAAATACAAGTAGGTATTGTTATGCCAATTTCCTCATATTAAGATACAGACATTTGAATAGGTTACTTACAAGATCACAAACTTGGTAAACAGTGGAGCCAACCCTCTACCTTGCTTGTGTCAGTCTCTAAAACCTATAGTATTTTCCACCACATTTTCTCCCTTATTCAAAAAAAAAAAAAAGTTGAATATTTGTTATGTGCATTTGATTCTCTGAAACAGTCCAGTATCTCACCCTTGGGAGCTTCTAACCCAAATATCTAATTTATCATCCCCTCTCTTACATGCCATGGTCCTACTTTATGTCACCCAGGAAATAGGAGGCAACAGAGTTTCAAAGTTCAGTTTAAAAACAAATACTTTTTGTAAATGATATATGTAGCAGAAATAGGCTTTTGAATGTAGAAAATGGGGGAAAGGCTTTAAGAGCTGTAATTAGCTGTAAAACTTAACTGTCATTGCAGATTTCAACAGATTTAATTACTTAGTTAGGTAAATTTATATTTGTTAGTGCCTGTGAAGTATAAAGTACTGTGTTAGGCCCTGGAGAGTCCATGACAAGCCACAAACACTGACTTTGTCTTCAAAGAAAATGAATAATTTAATAAAGAGTTACAGCAAAGTTTGTTAAGCGCTATGAAAATGTATTTCAGGGGATTTTAACCTAATCTGTAGTGGTCAGGGAAAGTTTCCAGGTGGAAGAGATGTTTAAGTTGAAGCAAAAAGAATGAGTAAGATTTAATGAAATGAACAGGGTTGGCGATGCCAAAATGTAAACCATTGGCAGATGGCCTCTTATCATTAAGGAATACAACTTCTAGGAATGAAACAGTAAAGCCAAGGGAAGGTAATGATCAGTTATATCGAAGGTCCTGTCTCTCACAGTTTACTATTCAATGTCAAGAAATAAAAAGCACCAGAAGTACTGTAACAGGTATGATATTTCACAGTTACAACAGCCCATATAACAGAGGTGTAAAAAATGGAATTTTTCTTGACTAATTTTTGAGTCTCTGTCAGATGACTTACTGTATCAGCTTTCAGGTAAATTCAATACTATTGCACAAATTTTCAGGCCACTTCAGAAGAGTTTAGCCACTAAAGAAGCATGTCAGTGATGCTCAGAAGTTCATCTCCATATCATTGTTTTCCCCTCCAAGGCTCTTCTCCCTTTTCTCCTTTCTATATTCCTTTTTTTTTTTTTTTTTTTTTTTAGCGGTACGCGGGCCTCTCACTGTTGGGGCCTCTCCCGTTGCGGAGCACAGGCTCAGCGGCCATGGCTCACGGGCCCAGCCGCTCCGTGGCATATGGGATCCTCCCGTACTGGGGCACGAACCCGTGTGCCCTGCATCAGCAGGCGGACTCTCAACCACTGCGCCACCAGGGAAGCCCTATCTTCCTTTTAAATGCTCAGGACATGGTCCCTGCGTGCCAGTTTCCAGTGGTAGTATTAGCAGTGTGGGTGGTAGGGGAAGGAGGGGTTCGTTCCTTTAGGGTTTTAGGTGAAAAACATCTTAGTAGGGATTACAGCATCTCCTTAGACTCCAGAGCTGGTCAACGCTGGCCCATGTGCTAATGTCTCTGTATCTTGGATGGAGCCTTGGTGCACGTTCAGGCCCCTCGCCTCTCCCCATCAGCAATGCATGTGCACCTATCTGAGGTGAGTTCCCTTTTCCTTGGGATGGTTTCTTGGCTCACTCCCCAGCCAGACTCCACAGTTCACTCTGGCCCTGGGGGAAACATACATCTCCTCATGCAACCTTCAGACTTGTGGGAAACTAAGGGGATTATTTAAGTACCTTTCACACCCAGATGTCACCGTCTTTTTCCCAGGGTATATTTGTGGCCTTCCTTTCTTGTGCTGCAGTTGAAAAACAAGACATCAGTCTCTTCTTCACTTAGGTTTGCCCTGATCTTGCCAGGAACTCTTTTGTTCCTTCCTCCTCCTTCCCCTGACCCTCATTGGCAGAGGGGACAAAGACACCACTTTTTCTACTCTGCCTTCCTCCACCTCTTCTTTCAGTGTCTACTTCACTCCTAGCTCAGCACTTCTCAAACTTGGCACTATTGTTTTTTGAGGCCAGGTAGTTCTTTGTTGCAGGGGGGCCTCCTGTGCCCTGTAAGACATTTAGCGCATCCCTGGCCTCTACTCACTGCTAACTCACTATCGCTCTCTAATTTTGGAGAGATCAAAAATGTCTCCAGATGTTGTTAACTGTCCCATGGCAAGTAAAATTTCCACCCACCAGCCCTCCCCACAAAGTAGTAATTTTGTCTATTCTAGTGCAAAGGAAATAAACTGATTCTATCAAAACAAGTCTGTTTAAAAATATTTTCAACCTCATGCCTGAAATCTAAGTTTTATTTTTTCTCTATAATCCCAGGGAGACTCTAGAGTTAACATATTTTATTTGTGAACCCCATAAACCCTCTCCTTGTCCCCCAGGGGTCAATGTAACCCCAAATCTCTCAGCTTGAGAGTCAGAGGCCAGCAGAGTAAACGTTTCACACGGTGCTTTCATGCCACAAATTAAAATTTGACCTGTCATCTGCCACAATGGTTTTATCAAACATCTAAAAAAGGATTCATAATACAAAGTTAAATAATTAAAACATTTCTAAGATTTTGGCCAATGCAATTATTTACTTATTTTTTTTCAAAAACTGTGTATATATGTGTAGAATCCAAACAATGGCTATACAGCTAACCCTAGATAAATCTCACATTAGCTAGTTTCACTTTTTTGTTCTCTCACCTTGAACTTAATTATCATCAGATTGTTTATATTTAGAATCCCAAACTGTCATTATTACTCCATGCTACTGATCTATCACATCTTATTTCCTTTACTTTCTTTCTTTTTTTTTTTTTTTTTTTTTAGCGGTACGCGGGCCTCTTACTGTTGTGGCCTCTCCCGTTGCGGAGCACAGGCTCC
>NC_041215.1:47458261-47471249 GCF_002837175.3 Physeter macrocephalus
CGTCCCCTGTATCGGCAGGCGGACTCTCAACCACTGCGCCACCAGGGAAGCCCCTCTCCTTCACTTTCTACTCTCTGTTCTTTCTACTGTGACAGAGGCAGAAAGATTCTGAGAACCAACTCATATAACTCTTGGTCACACCATGGTGTTATTTGTTTTATTGTGATACACATTCCAGTAGATAGACTTCTAGGAACCACATGTATCATTCTGGTCAGTCTTAGAGCAGTTGTTTTCCATATTATAGCTATATGCTTAGTAGTTTTACAATTAATTTATGATATATATGAGAGTAAAGGAGAAAAGCAATTTGCAAAGGGAATACAACTTTAAGTTTAATGCAAACTAAATCAGTAGTATTAAAAGAGAGAGAGAAAACTGCAACTGTTGTGAATATGTACTAGTCTAGTTCACTTTAATGTTCCTACTATAAATGTCTGGGTTCACACATTATTATAAACAGGAATTTAAATCACTGCAGCCAGGTTAATGGCATAAACAAAACATTAATAGGAACAACAAAATAGGAGCAATAATGAATTTTCAAACAAGGGTATTTATCTTGCCATGTTCTAAAACCCAAACACATAACTAACCTGATAGTATAATTCTCAAAGTATACATTATACCAAAGACTAGTTATTTTTCTATAAAAATACTGTTACAGAATTAAGTTTTAAAAGGTCACTTCAACTGTAAAGTAAAGCTAATTAAATTATACCTAAAAATTGGTGTAGGTTAAAAATTTGAGTCCTTATTCATTTCAGAAATTCCAATATTTAGTACAATTTCAGGTGCATAGTAGGTGGTTAATAAATATACACTGAATGAGTAAAGGAACTGAAGTTTTATACAATAATATGCATGCTAAATAGAGTAGTGAGAAAAGAAGACCTATGTTATAGTTTAGAAGCGTCTGCACAAATTAAGTGTTCAATAAATGCTTGTGATCTAAGCTGAAAATGTTATTATGGAGGAGTTGAAGAGAGAAACCATAGAGTATTGACAAAGAGGTTTTGATTTTGGGGGGTTTTTTTTCCCCATGCAGTATGCAGGATCTTAGTTCCCCAACCAGGGATCGAACTTGTGCCCCCTGTAGTAGAAGCATGGAGTTTAACCACTGAACCGCCAGGGAAGTCCTGATGAAGAGAAAGAGTTATCACATGAGGTATGCTCCCAATGAGCTCGGCTTCCTGTTAGTCACCACTGTGTAACCCCATCCCTCAAGTGAGGACTGGACTTAATGACTCACTTCTGATGAACAGAGTACAGCATGAAGAGATTAGGTGACAAAAGGCCATGTTTTTTATCTTGCTTCCACATCCTCTGGCTCTTCATGCTTGGATGAAATCAGCTGCCATGTTTTGAGCTGCTTTATGAAAAGACTCAGGCAACAATGAGCTGAGGGTGACCTCCTCCGGCAACAGCCAGTGAAGCACTGAGGCCCTCAGTCCAACAACACCCAGAACTGAATCTTGACAACAACCATGTACAAGATCTGGAAAGTGTTTCCTCCCCCAGTAAAGCCTTGGCAAGACTACAAGCCCAGCCAACACCTCAGTTACAGCCTGTGAGGAACCCGGAGTCAGAGGACCCAGTTAGTCATGCCCAGATTTCTGACCCATAGAATCTATGAAATAATAACTGTTGTTGTTTTAAGCTGCTGAGGTTTGGCATAATTTGTTATGCGGTAATATACTTCAAAAGAAGAATTCCCTCCCAAACCCACCCAGGAAATAATTCTTGCTTTTATCTATAATGCCATTACAACTCTGAGGTCAGTAAACTAGCAAACTCACTTGACCTAGAGGTTATATGTTAAAAAAAATTAATACAAATGAACATGGTTTTTTCCACAATCACTAAATTATGAGTTTTATCTAAAATCTTGCAAAGAGGTAGAGCAGTAGAAGGCAAAACTCTGGGACTTAGAACAGTATGAGTGGTTGTATTAAATGGAAACAATAGTTGGGAAGGAGATGAGACAGTAGCTGATAAAAGCAACAGAGAAGAAAATGTGGTTCAGTGACTGGCCTATTGGCAATTTTGCCACTCAAGACACTACTGAGCTCTTGCAGTATACCATGTCATTGTGCAAAGATCTGTGATACAAAACTCAATAACACTTGCTCTCTGCTCTCAAGAGCATTGTAGAATAATGGGAGAGACAGACAGACACACACACACACTTCTCACTATGATACAATGTGAGAAGTGCTATAGAAGATGTCCATATGGTGAGTAACAGAAGAAAAGCACTGACTTCTCAGTGGATGTGTTCAGTGTGTCTGCTGGGAAGCAGATAGTGAGACAGAATAAGAAGCTTTATTGGGGGCTAACACCTGTGGAAAGATAATAGGCAGAAGAAACAGGAATGACAAGAGGAGCCTCCGACCAAGATGTAGAGCTAATGATGTCTAGTCCAACAGGGAGCTCCTGAGTAAAGATTGCCCTTTCAAGGAGGCCTGCTTCGGATAAAAGGAGAGGCCCTTGTAATTCTGCTGTAATACTCAGCCAGTACTGGCTGGGGCTACCCAGGTCCTAGAGCATGACGACAGTGGTTCAAAAGCTGAGATGGATCTGGAAGGGGCCGACAGCTGGAAGCTCACAGCTAACTGTGCAGTGTGCAGCTGAGTGCAGTCATCTCTTTCAAGGAGATCTGATCCTCCACAGTGGAGAATCAAGGAAAGCTCTCTAAGGCACAGTACACTTGAACTGAGCTTGGAAGGAGGGGAGGGTAGGAATGAATGAGACAACAGAGCAGGGGAACTGCATGGTCAAAGGCACAGAGGCTTGAGGCAGTACTATGTGTGGCTCAGAAAGCCTGGAGGGAAGAATGCTTGTGGAGAGAGAACTAGATTTGACAACAGAGGTGGGCAGGGGCTGGATAATGGAAGCACATGTGCCACTTAGAGTTAAAACTTTATCTTAAAAACTATAATGATATTAAAAAATTGACAGTTTTGATCAGAGAATTATAATAATCAGATTGACATTTTTATAAACTGCTGTTTAAACCAATATGAGAAAAATAGTCCAAGCATGTAGGTTGCTGAACCCATTAATTGCTTTATAAAACCGTAATACATTTGTTCCATCACAGCATGTCTGCTGAACAGTAATTATCAGATTGTCTTGATTTGAGCTGGAACTGATAATCGGACATACTGACTTTTTTTTTTTTTTTTGCGGTACGCGGGCCTCTCACTGTTGTGGCCTCTCCCTTTGCGGAGCACAGGCTCCGGACGCGCAGGCTCCGGACGCACAGGCTCAGCGGCCATGGCTCACGGGCCCAGCCGCTCCATGGCATGTGGGATCTTCCCGGACCGGGGCACGAACCCGTGTCTCCTGCATCGGCAGGCGGACTCTCAACCACTGCGCCACCAGGGAAGCCCATAACATACTGACTTTTAAAGGTGGATGTCTCTTGGAAGTTCACCTTAAGCGTCTAGGATGATAAAATATTTAGCAATTAAACTAGTTTCTGGCCAGTTCCTCTGATTTGCTTGATATCTAAGAATCTAATAGAAAAAGACTTGAACCTTGTGTACCACTGGGCTCTAGACCTAAACAGACTTATCTGATTAACTATGAGAGACTTAGGAGTAGACAACAAAGGTAAGACTTCAAGGACTGTCTGTAGGACCCTGGGAGAAAATATCCAGTTTGATGGGAAAGATGGAGAGGTTGGAGTGCAGGCTGAGTAGCCAGTGTACATGATCTTCTCTGGAATGCTCTGCTGTGGAATTTTTTATGACTATTTTTCCCTTTGTTAAAAAAAAAAGTTTTGATAAAAGTAGTATGTATTCAGGCAGTTAGTCAACAAAGGAGAAAAAAGAAAACAAGAAAGTGGAAATCTTCTGACCCTGCCCATACTTGCAGAGATAAAGTACTGTTAACAGTTTAAGGTATATCTTTCTAGACACCTTCATTATATTTATAAACTATTTTTTAAAAATATATGGGATTGGACAAGAAGGCAGGTGGTGGGCTGCACATACTGAGAAAGAACCTGGATATATGAAGGGGACCTGACACTCTGAGAACACCTGTGTGGCCCAGGGAGGAGAAACCTCTACTAAAAATAAGGAACTGTGTTACCCGAAGTCCCATACACACTGAATGCATCCCATTTGTGACAGACAGCTTTGAAATGACACCCAGTGATACCAGCCTACTGGAATTCACATATTTGTGTAATCTCAAATTGAGCACAGGCTGGATCTGGGTACTTGTTTCTAATGAATATAAATGACAATGGGATGGCAATTCTGAGATTACGCCATAAAGACTATGACACTCTGTGCCTGTTTTTTTTTCTCTCTGTCTCTGTCTCTGTCTCTGTCTCTCTCTCTCTCTCCCTGGCTCTTCTCACATTCCTGTTCTGATGAGGCTGGTTATGTTGTGAACTATCCTGTGAAGAGACCTAAGTAACTAGGAACTGAGGACTTCCTCTAGCCAACAGCCAGTAAAGGATTGAAATCTACCAACAGCCATGTGAGTAAACTTGGAAGTGGAGCCTTCTCCAATCCAGCTTTTGGATGATACTGTAGAACTAAATAGTACCTTCATGACAGTTTAATGAGAGACCCTAAATCAGAGAACCTAGCTAAGTCTGCCTAGATTCCTGACCCACAGAAACTGTGGATAGTAACTGTGTTATTTTAAGCTATTAAGTTTTAGGGAAGTTTGTTATTGAGCCATAGCCAGCTAATACACTATCATAAAAGCAATGGATCCAGAAAGAGAAAACAATTTTCCCACTAGCTAGAGGTATAGGGTATTTGACCCTGAAACAGGCTTCAGAGGGTGAAAATAGAGAGTGAAAAGAAGCTCAAAGGATATCAGAGATCACCGAGGTTAGCACACGTTCCTGGACAACCTGAACAAAGTGTAAGCAGCATGCCTGACTGACAGAGTCAGGTGCTTGGTGGTGTGAGTCTAGAGGCAGCCTGTGACACCTGAGCTGCAGGTCTGCAAGATGCAAGAAGTGGCCCTGTTTTTATATGAAGCATGTTTCTCCTTTCTACTCTCCCCAACACTCCCCTTTCCACCCTCCCAAACATAGACCTTGAGAAGGGATACGTTTGAGATCCTGCCATTAGAAAGATGTGACCTATTGATCAGTTATAAAATACTCTCTCACCTTTAAAGGTTCTCTATTTCAGGGGCTTCCCTGGTGGCGCAGTGGTTGAAAGTCCGCCTGCCGATGCAGGGGACACGGGTTTGTGCCCCGCTCCAGGAAGATCCCACATGCCGCGGAGCGGCTGGGTCCGTGAGCCATGGACGCTGAGCCTGCGCGTCCGGAGCCTGTGCTCCGCAACGGGAGGGGCCACAACAGTGAGAGGCCCGCGTACCGAAAAAAAAAATAAAAAAGGTTCTCTATTTCTTTGCATCTTCATCACTACCACGCTAGTCCAACTTTTTACTCTCTCCTGCCTGAACTATTACAAAAGCCTCTCTATTAGACTCACTCTTTATCTTGCTTTAATCCATTTCACATAAAATGCTGCATGTAACAGGGACATTTTAAATACACAGACAGGATTGGGTATTTTATACTTTGAACACTTCAGTCGCTTTCCATTGCATATACATATATGCGGTGGCCAAAAAGAAGCCCTGCACGTTGTTTATCTTACTAGCTTCATCTTATATACACCTTTGCCATTGTTTATTTCTCAGATATTTTTAAATGTCACAACCTCACTGATCACTCACCAAGCTCTGACAGTTTTACTTCACATACTTCTGAATCCACCTCCTCTTCATCACAACTAGGTCAGTCCCTAGGTTATATGGTCTATTCTCTGTCACTTTTTATAACTTTTTTAATAGCACTTATATTTGTAATTAAATATCATGTATTATTAATTAGTTGCTTATTTCATCCATTAGGTGTTTACTTCCACCATTTCTTTCCTCATTCATTAGAATTTCAGCTTTATGAAAGCAGAAATCACATGTATCTTGTTTACTCTTGTATTCTCAGTACCTAGCATAGTAGAGGTTCATATTAGGTACTGAATAAGTATTTGGTAAATGAAAAGATAGATAGAACTGGGTAATATGAATATCTCCTCCTTTATCCCAGATTCCATTAAATGACATCCAGAATTACCCAAACTAGAAACCGAGGACTCTATCCAAGAAGTCTCAGGCTTCTTCACCCCCCACCATCCTCCCCAACCTGGCCTCTCACTTACCAAGCTCTGAGAGTTTTACTTCACAAATACTTCTGAATCCATCTCCTCTCCATCATGACTACCACTGCTATCTCAACAGAAAAGAACAACTTCCTAATTAGACTTCTATAATCTTTTAAAATTTTAAAATAATGACTTTAATTGGTGTCCTATAGTTCTTGTTTATACAAATTTTTAAAGGTGTTTTATAATTCACATATTTAGTTAAGTGTGTTTACAATTGACAAATTTAATGCCTTTAATACTCATAATAACACCTTGGTGGAAACTATACTGATTTTAATCTCATTTTTACAGAAAAGAAAATTGCAACAGTGCATAACTTTTCAAAGCCTGCACAGCTTAAAAGCGAAAGTTTAGAATGTGAACATATTAGTGGGTTTGGAACCAACGGAAAGAGTGGAACTGGTGAGATTGGAACTTAAAATTCTGGTTCCATATTCCATACTCTTAAAGCCCTACTTTCCTGAGACTTAACTAAAATTCATCCCTTCACATATTTGGCATAATTATCTTTCTAAAGCACAGATGTGACTCTGCCATGGTCTCATACCCACCCCATACCCCTACCATTGACAATGGGACAAGATCTAAGTTCTTTAGTGTGACATGCAGGACTTTTCATATCCTGCTATCTTCCAAAATCCCCATACTCCTCTTTTGTCACTGCTGGTTTCTACCTTGCCCTTGAGCCTTACACAATTGGTCATACATTCCCACACACACTGTGTTCATTCAGGTCTCTGTACATTTGCTTATGCTCTTCTCTTCCCCTGGAAAAGCTTTCCTCATTCGGAGCTTGGATGCTTGGATAAACGTCAGTCATCCTTCAAGATTAAGCTTAGGTACTACCTAATCCAGGGAACTTTTCCACTGTTAGGTGTCTTTCCTCCATACGTCCATTATTTTACTTTCTCTGTTTTTTTGACAGCATTTTTTTTTTTTGCTTATGTGTTTTCTTCTCAATGGACTGTAAACACTTGAAAGCAAGAACTGTATCTCATATTTTGACATCCAGTGGCAATCACAGTGATTGACACACGGTAGACACTCAAAAAGTAATTGTCAAAGAGCACTAGAGGGGATGGATAGGAAGCAGAAAGAAAACAAATCTCTATTGATTTGGACCAAACACTATAGTAGACATTTCAAACTTGTCATTTTCATCCAGTACTTGTAAAAAATATAACCTACGTGGTGTAGCAGTTCTATTTTACAGATAAAGAAACAAATGTTCATTGAAATTAGACAACTTGTCCAGGTTTTCTTAGTGGACAACTTGTCTATTAGTGGAATTTAAATGTAACTTTGTATAAAATACAGTACATTCCCTGGAAAAAAAATTATCTTTAAAACAATAGCTACCGTTTATGGTGTAATCACCATGTTCAACATATTCCACCAAGCATGTTCTTTTCATTCATTTATATTCATTCCAATGAGTGCTTATTAAGCACAGGCTATAATCAGACAATATTCTAGTGATTTGAGATACTAGCAGTAAATAAAACAGAAAAAAATCCCTTCTCTCCATGGAATTTGCATTTAAGAAGAAAAGGAGAAAGATGATAAATTAATACATTCATAAAATATATCATTTGATTAATAAACACTATGGAGAACGATGATGAGTTAATACATTTGGGGCATGCAGGGGGAAAGTGAGAGTGTTGCATTTATAAACAGGATAGTAAGGAAGCTCTCACTCTGGTGACATTTGAGTTGGAACTGGAAAGAGATATGATTCTGTGCTTGGCATGTACAGCCAGGAAGGTAATGTGGCAGGGATGGGAGAAGGGGAGATGTTAGTTGAAGATGAGGTCAGAGAAGTAGGGACTGGGGTTGAAGGTGCAGACAGGGTAGACCTCTGACTTTGACTCTTACTCTCACAAGTCATAAAATTATTGAGCAGAGAAGTAACACGATCTGATGTGTTTTGAAAAGATCACTCTGGCTATTGAGGAAATACTGCAAGGGGGCAAGGCCCAAAGTAGGGAGACCAGTTAGGAAGATATTTCAATAATTTATCTAAGAGATTGAGGTGGCTGAAACGAGGTGTCAATAGAGATAGTGAGAGTGGTGAAATTCGGGACATATTTCAAACAGAAAACAGAAAGAATATGCTATGAATTAGATGTTTGTGAGAAAAAAAAAAGGAGTCAAATGTAAAATATCATTGTGGTTCTTGACTGAATGTATATAATGGTTGTGTAAAAAAGTCCAATAAGATTCAGTAAATGTGAAAACATTTAATGTACTTGTGTCATTATCTCTTAATAGTAATAGTATTAAGATTACTGTCCAATTACTATATAGTAATTTGGATATCTGTATTATTTGAAGAGAAGTCTATATTAGTATTTAATTATGTAAGTGGCCAAAATTGCTCTTTCAAAAAATTTCACAAAAATTACTGTTTCAAAACATTTAAAGTGGTTATAACATTCTGCCTTCTGTTTTTAATTTATTTTATTACTTGTATTGGTACTTACTGCACTTGGCAAACATTTAGCCTGTCTCAAAGAATTTGCAATGGAGAAGATTTTTTATACTTTTTTATTCTACTGCCCATAAGAAATCAAATGACTAGCAGGAGGAAGCAATCATAATGCCTCTGATATGTTCCTTGGGGATTGTAGCTACTTTCACAGCCTATGAGAGGCAGAACTTGTCATGTTTATTGCCTAAGAAGACCTTGAGCTCTTTTTATCCACTGTGCATATATAAAATTAGAGTTTTAACTGAGGCTACTGAGCAGTGACATAAAAATAATCATCAAGGGCACTACCATTTTTTGAAATGTAAGTGTCTTTGTGTGACTATAAAAGTGATATAATAAAGCAGAAGAAATGAAGCCAGAGAAGAAAAAAAGGATGGAAAGCACAGTGAATGCAGTAGTAAGAGGGCATCATTAAGATCTCAGAAGTAAAGGAAATATATTCTTTCCTTTAGGTGGTGTGAACACCTGAAAAAGAACTCAAATAGACCAACTGTCAATGGTAATGCTTCCTTGGTTACGCTTGTTAGGTGATTCTAGTTTAGATTCTAGCTGAGCTGGAAGCATCACAAGGGAAGAAATGTCAGAAGAATATAACACTATTGATCTGACATTTACTCCTGAAATTATCTTCCAACAATCTTTGCTGAGGCATCCTATTACTACCTTTATTTTCTCCACAATGCACAGAAAAATAAACTCAGTTCATCTTGAACATTAGAAATGCTGTAGGAGTTTGGCATGAACTTGCATTGCTGTTTCAACCCTCCTGTAAGTATTAGTTGGGTAAGGCAATGGGAGAGATGATGACTATAAATGGAATTGATTATTTCTCTGGAGAAAAAAGAAGAGAGAAGGGGTAGGTAACAATAAATCAGATTCTCTCAGCTTGGTAGTCAACATCTGGCAGTATACAAAATGCATTTGAAAGTTCAATGACAGTTATCAGTATTGGATAGTCATTTGTTAAATGATGTAAAACATTCAGTGTTTAAAATAACAAGATGGGAAAAATAATGACTTGAAAAAAAGAGAAAAATATAATAATAGTCAACTGAAACCCGCCTTGTCAAATAGTCACTTTGGGAGAACGTACAGAAATGGAATGCACATATCATTGGTAAAAATTTTGGGAGCTGCTATTTTGAAATTGTCTTGAGAATTAGTTTTTAAACTACCCAAGGAAATGAAGAAGATGAACAGAAAATTTAAACTGAAAGATTACCAAAGGAAATGAAGCAGAATAATGAAAGCAGCTAAAGCAAATATCTTCAAGTATGGTCTTGGGATAAAGTGTGAATTGTCAGCATCACTCTATATCCCACTCTTCTCCCTCCCCCTACAGTCCAGCAGTCCCCAGACCAGTAGACAAGAGGAATAATAGATTCTTGCTAAAATGAAATAATTACTAAAATTATATGTGTAAAATATGGAGAACCTACTCAAGTCAAAAAGCCAACTACATGCTTTTCCACTGTTCAGATTGACCAAATCTCAATAAAAACTCCTATCTGCTCAGTTCCACCATAATGACACCCACAGAATGACCAACAACTTGAATATTTCTCTTCTAAATGAAGCCATGTAAAATAAATGATTTAAAAACTAGATTATTACCCAAAGAATTTGAATAGAGACAAACTTGCAGTGACTTCTGAAAGAAGTGTATTTCATCCTTAGTAAGAAAAAAAAAAGTCTTCATTTCCATTCTTCCCTTGATATAGAACTATTATGGCTCGATACATAACAGTTTATAAGTTTAGGTTACTTTCTGATCTATCTAATCGTCAACACAACGTAGCATCTTGAGATAGGATTTTCCAAATTCTCCTCGGTTTCTATGTTGTAAGCGCACAAAATTTCCATTTCAACTTCATAATTTCGGAGATAGTAAAAGGTGAGGAGCCCAATTAACACACACATGCACAGACAGAGTAAAGGGATACATACTATAAAGTTTACTCCAAAGGTGAGAAGAACTGAAACAGTTGTTTTACCTGGGAGCATAACAGTTCAGAGTGGAAGAGGTGATAGCCTGAGGGTTATGGCACATTGAAACATTCTGAGTAGGTGTTGATGTATTTTTAACTGTGAGGGGGAAGCAAGCTTGATTTACTTCATTTGGAACCAGAAACCAGCCTTGGCAGGTGTTTTACTGCATTAAGCATATGGGCCTCAAAATGTCGACGACACCCCTACTGCTTTCATTTTTTAAGTCAGCCTATTAATAACACCTGACAGCTGGGTCAAAAGCATATGCTATTTAGCCTTATTGTGATATTTTGGCTCATCAGGAAACTACCAGTGATTATTCAACCTTGAGAGTGTGATCATGTAGTCTTTTGAAATTATGACTGCTCAACAGAGTAAAACAACCCATAAATTCTAGCCAGAAAACTTTATAAGGTTGTCTGTATACTGTAACTGAGTTTACCAGCCCAAGTAGTCAAATCCTTTTAAGTGTGAAGCAAAATCAGCCTTTAGAGTAGATGGAATGGGTGGATCTATAATGTTTTGATTTAAGGGGTCTTGGCGTGGAATGCTTCTCAATACAAATACTCCCAAAGAGGGTAACACCCATTTACTCTCATTTGCTAATATACATAATGAAAACATCTCCACAACTAGGTTGGGTATGCAGAGGAGAAAGTTAAAAAGTTTAGGAAGGTCGTTTAAGAAAAGAGCACACGAGGGTGGGTGTAAAGAATCTACAGTAGAAATATGATTGGTACTACTAATTGTAAAATCTAATCTTTTTCTGGGGCTCACTGTGTGAACTTTGATGCACTGCACATTCATGGATCCATCTATCTTCACAGACAAAGGTTACTACAGTCTAGGGATTAAATGCATAACACACAACGGCTGAGAAGCAGGTCTGGCACAAGAATCAAACACCAAGTGAACCAAGAAAAATACCTAAAGTCAACATCCATCCCTCATAATAGACACTGCAGCAGAGAAGCTCAGAAAAAGACAGAGGAGCATGTGATGTGTGAGCATAAATATATTCCTCTTTTTATGGTTCAATAACCCAGAATTCTATTTACTGGATTCCACAAACATAAAGTAATATCAAATCTCACTCAAAGAAAACAAAGTAAAAATCACTCTTAGATTCTTCCCTCCCTTCCTCCCTCCCTCCCTCCCTCCCTCCTTTTTCCCTCCCTTCCTCTCTTCCTTCCTTCCCTTTCTTTCTTTCCTTCTTTCTTTCTTTTTCTTTCTTTCTCTCTATTATCTATCTATCTATGGATCTATTGATCTAATGATCTACTGATCTATCTACTTCTTTTTTTAATCGGGGTATAGTATATACTATATATCTATATGTCTATCTACTTCTTTATTTTTGTTGGAGTTCTCTCCCAATCTTCTCTAAATTAATCTAGATCATTTGTTAGTGAATCCTGGGCAGGCAGAAGTAGGGCCAGAGAAATCTGATGCGGAGGCCAACACTTATTTTGAGGATGTCATTAAAATTAAAAGCTGCCAACATGATTCTGCTAAACAGTCTTCAAACATTCTCCACCTGACAGGACACAGGATAAGCATCTGGGTGCTTCCTATTACAGGAATAAGAGCAACAAAATATGAATTTTATGACAATATTTTGATGCTCTGGCCAGACTCCCTGCCAGGAATTCTCATGAAGGGCCTTCTGAAATGAGTTTCGAGGACTGCAAAATCTTGGAACACCCTGACCATCAAGGAGCAGGAATAAAGCCAGCACTAAAATTACTGAAGTTTGGGGAGAAAAGCAACAACTGCATCTTCTTTCTTGAAAAGGTGAAAGCTGTACCAGAGTCCACAGAGTCTACAATTGAGACTACAGCTGTAGCTCTGGACCAGGGCAAAATAGCAGCAGAGGCACCTTCTTTCAGAGAAGTGTGTGAATTTCATTTTCTTGGCACCATACCAGGAACGCTGACCATCTCCGAAGTAGTACTCCTCACTGAAACCTGAAGTTGTTTTTGTGTGAGTGTGCACGTGTGAGGGAGTGTTTTCTGTATTTCTTTAGGGAATTGGAAATAAATGTAAGTGATGCTATTCAGCCCTAAATCCACTGTTGAAATTTACATTATCACCAGGCTAGTCAGAGAACGTTCCATTAAACTTCTGTCCATTTTTGTGTGAAATAATTGTTAAAATGTGTCATTTACTTTAATAACTGCAACATACACATACGAAATTGGTTTAACTTTTTTTTTTTTTTTTTTTTTTCTGGAGGACGCGGGCTGCTCACTGTTGTGGCCTCTCCCGTTGCGGAGCACAGGCTCCGGACGCA
>NC_041215.1:47471272-47478752 GCF_002837175.3 Physeter macrocephalus
ATGTGAGATCTTCCCAGACCGGGGCACGAACCCGTGTCCCCTGCATCGGCAGGCGGACTCTCAACCACTGCGCCACCAGGGAAGCCCTGGTTTAACTTTTAAATGAGACATTGGACCCATAAGTAAAACAATCTAGAACTCATTTAAAAAAAAAACAAACTTAGATGACCAAACTTTTAACACTGGTTTTCAGAGGTATGCATTATAATTGTTTTTGTGTGTTGTTGTTTTTTGTTTTTGCTTTTTAGAATATTTAGTAGTATATATTTTTGGTCAAGCATCTTCTCTGCTCCCAGTAGGATTTGCTTTCCATGCAGTGAAACTGACTTACTATGAATCTGAGGAAGTGGAGAAATGTGCTCCTGTTGATAGGTTTTGAGTACTCAGTGAAAAAAAGGTGTTTGCCTTCACTATATTTGGAGTAATCCTTGGGAGATGCAGAATTTGAAATACCATGTAACCTCAACAGCACCAATTTTTTTCTTTCCCTCTGGTGACTGAACAGAAAAAGTACCCTCCCCTCTCCTATTCCTGAACCAAAGATGCTGCACAGTAATTATTTCTTATTTCACTCTTTGATTTGTATTTTACCAGATGCCATTTATTTATCCAAGTTGAAAAACTAAGCTCTTAAATATTTTAACCAAGGATGGTATTCGAGATGATTTTAATCACTTTGATCATTTTCTCTAACCTTTAAAAGACATCAATATTTTCTTACTCCTCTTTGTAGAATGACTGAGGTTATATAACACTGATCACTTCCTGTTATATTTTAAAATGAAATGCTAGTGTGAAAATGCAAGTGTTTAATGTAACTAGTGCTTCAGTAAAGAAAATGCATGGTGAGGAAAGGTGAATCAGCAAGAGAAATGCTTGCCAGCTTCTGGTGAAGTGGTGCTTCCTTAAAAAGAAAGGATCATACACAATGAGGAGAAATATGTGCTGTAATAGAGTGCCTCAAAGTACTCACAGTGAAACAAAGCAGGACCCTGTGGGGCCCTTGTGAGTGCAAAGACCTTTCCGTGACCCCCATTTCTTGTTTGTAGGAAAAAAGTTTCAGCCTCCTAGACCTTCCCTAAGTTCCAAAGGGTAGATTCAAATAGCTACTAATTAGAGAAATGAGGGAATGCAGAAACAAAGGAAAGGCAGTCAAGAAACAATAGTGCAGAGATGGGGCAGGGTCCTGGTTCCTCCTGGGAGATGTGCATAGCAATCTGACACTTATCTCTGTGTTCTTCTACAGGAGCTGGAGTTCCCACCCAGGTGAAGGACGGTAACTTCAGGCTGAGCACAAGCACGGGACCCCAGACTGGTCGGAAGGTCAAGGCTGATGACTGAGATTCCCGGAATACCACCCTGTTACCTCACCACCAACCAATGAGAAGAGAGTCACACACCCTGCAGCCCTCCCCCTCTCCCCCCACAAATTTCCCTTTAAAAACTCTTCTCTGACACCCTTCAGGGAGTTCAGGTCTTTAGAGCACAAGCTGCTTGTTCTCCTTGCTTGGCCCCTGCGATAAACTTTTTTCTGCTCCAAACCCTGAGATTTCAGTTTGTTTGGCCTCACTGTGAGTCAGGCACAGGTACTTATGTTTGACAACAACAGTACTTCTGTCTGGTAAGCACGTTTTGGGGTGTCAGGATGTCCTACACAGTAGAAACTCGTACGAACTGGGACTTGGGCTAGTCACAGCAAATGTCAATTTAGGTGAGTGTATCACCACTGAAGATTTTAGAAGCTACACATAAGGCTTCCTTTCTCCCTATTCTGTTATGAATGCCTAGAGGAGCACATCCTTTCAGCCACCATCCCTGTTATGAATCTTGTTACTTGTCTGGAGAGTATAGTATATCCCATTTCTTTGGTGGGCTAGGACACTAAGCATGTGATAAAATGATCTTATCCTTTCCAAGACAAATTGAGACCATTTCAAGATCCATGTCTTCCAAAGTAAGTTCAAGAAAACTGGGCATTGTTATCCAGCTGCAACGTTCACAGCTGACAATGATGTGAAGGGGAAAAATCTGAAGCCACCACCAGCACCTACTCTTTTATTCCCTCATAACCTCTCAAACTCCTGTCTTAGTTACTGTATTAGATGTTCAGTGTGGTGACGCAGGAGAGTAAGGGCTCGGAGAATCTAAGGTGTTAGAGAATCATAGGGATGATGAACAAATAGGTCAAGACTAGGTAGATAATGAAGAGAGGTAAGAAAGTTGTGTATGTGATAGGGACAGAGTAAAGGGACAAAGTAGATAATTAAATAGTTAATCCCACTAGGGGATAATAGGAAAAGAAAAAAGTATGAGAGACCCCTGTAAGTTAATGATCACTCAAGAAAGCAGGTTTGCTTAACCACAAAGCCATGCAGGCTTGCTTAGCCACAAAACCATGCAACAGAAGAATGAGACATGCCCCCAAACAATAAAACGGTGGTGGCATGAGACCTGTCCAGTGAGCTCAGTAAGTTAATGACCGCTAGGACGTGCTCTTTGCACACATAAAAAAAGAATAATTTATAGAAAGGTGACATTTCAAAGTGAAAGACCCTCATTGTACTGAGACCTGAAATAATTTTTCCATAGGACCATGACAGTCCCGGCTGGCTTGACCATGCAGGGATGAGAAAACTCCCCTGCCCAACCTGGAGGAGCAGCTCATGATGGAAGTCTGATGTCTACTCAAGAATGAGGAAGAAAGTGGTCTTTTCCCCCTCCCCACTTTCCTTTGATTATAAAACTGTAGCCCACTAAGTTCTCAGGGTGTGGCACCCTCTCACCTGCCCGCCTGTAAGCCTCACAAGCATCCTATTCTAATAAATCACTTCTTGTCTATCACTTTGCCTCTCACTGAATTCTTTCTGCGCTGAGACATAAGGAACCAGAGCTCCTCAGAGGCCCCCAAAACGCCCCCTAGTGGCTTCATATGGACTGGGGCCAATGAAGACAAAGTGGGTAAGGAAGCCCCGGTGAGTTTAAAGCTAAGGAACCATGGGAGAGCCATGCCCATCAAGCCATTCAGTTCTTATAGTTCAGAATTTCCTGAGAAGAAGCAGTTTGGAGTATTCCTGGCAAGAATCACATCCCACCCACCCACACCAGTATCAGGCAGGAGAACAACAAGAGAAATTTATGATCATCCTTTGTCCCACATCTTTATGCTCTTCCTCCAAGAAATCAGCCTGGCTCTCTCCCTTACAACCATCAGCCTTTTTTCTCAAGACCCCTATTTTAAAGAACCTTCCTCAATCACCCTATTTAAAATAGCATTCCCCCACAGGCAGACCACACCTCTCTCTCCAGCTTCATCCCTTTCCTTCACAAAACTGATTATCAGCTGACACACACAGGTATTCATTTAATTGATTATCACTTGCCCACTCCTACTATTTTAAGCTTCAGGAGAATACGGACTCTTACCTATTTTGCTTACTGTTGTACCTTCAGTTCTTAGAACAGTATTTGACACATAGTAGGTGCTCAAAAAAAAAAAAACCTATTTATATCTTTGCTGATAATTTTTGGCCCATGGATTACAGATTTCTGAAAACTGGTTGAAAAATAAAATGAGCCTGAAATACCTTGGATAAGCATTCACCAGGTTTGCAGAGGGACTGGGAAGGGTCCTGTCTTGCAGAGGGACTGTGTAGAGGTGTTCAGCGTAGAGATGGAGGTGTAGGGCAAGAAATTCCAAGAGTCTGGTAAGCAGTAAAAGGGTTGTTTGGTCCAGAGTATTATGGTGTCTGCAAGGCTTTACTAATGAAGAAGCAAAGCCAACCATGACAATCTGGACTGGGACATCCTGTCACTACTGTGGATCATCCTTACTGATCAATTCTACTCCAGCAGGAAATTCATATTACCCTGGGCAGACATCCACTACTGGATTCCAAATAAGCAAAAAATATGCCACTCTGAAATGATTCAAATTCATATTTAAAATTTTGAAAAATACAATGTAATAAAAAGAATCATTTCCTTGCCTTTATTTGATCTTACTCATCCCCAAAGAAAATACACTTTCTACTCTTTTACTATCGGTAAGCAGAATTGTAAAGAAATTGCCGTCAGATGGAGTTTCTTCACCATTTCCTCCAAGCTCCCCAGGTTACTGCTGGCTCAGCTCCCTGATACTCTCTGGCCGTACATTGGTAACAGGTTTCCCCAGCCAGAAGGTACATAACAAGTTTTGAATACAATGGATTTCCTAAATGATGAAGGAGCATGTAAATCACTTGCCTTCTCAGTGCTCCTTTTGTGTGCATTTATGCTTGATTACTACATCTACTGTCTTTGTTCATTTATTTGTGCTTGTTCAATTATTTACCTGAATTCTTGACTTTGGTTTCCCTGAAATTCTAATTCAACTGGTTGGTATAGTACAAAACTCCTATCCTATTTTCAACTATAAACACAATAGGGAATACATCCTTTTGTCCCATGAGTACTTTTCTATATCCTAAATTGGTTACATTTATTCTCTTATTAGAAATTGAGAGGGTGGGTCCTGTTTTATTTAGCAGCATGCTACCTAGAAACCCTGTGAATAATTAGAGTGTATTTAACCATGGGATGTAAGCATGTTTTTGCTGCAAATTACAAACACCTACCCATAGTTCTTAGTGAGAAACTTCACTGAAAATTTTTAATCAGACCTTCACCATCTCTTATGTATTCTTCTAAACTGCGAATTTACAGAGGATAGGAATTGCTATCTTCGTTCAGTCAGTGTTTCTAAAGCACCAGCATCTCATGTCATGCCTCCTGGCACTAAATATATACTGATTTATGAAAACCATAAATTGGGAGATAATGATCTCTATTCATCAATAGGGAAGATGATGGGGAGTTTACAGCTGCAGTTCAGGGACAGTGAAACACTGAATAGTATATTTTGATGACTTCAGTGTTATAACCATTCAGTAACATCATCACATCAGAGTTTGTGTGTGTGTATCATTTGTGCATGTGTGCGGTAGACATGCATGCCTAGCTTCTACATGCTTCTAGGCAAATGCAGGAGAGAATGAGAGAAAATTTGTTGAGTTTTGAATGTCATGATGTTTTCTGCTAGAAAGATTCAGTAATTTACTCTTCCTGGCTTAGCTCTTTTTATTTCACTATTCCTGTAACCCTTTCTGCTCTTATGCAGCAGCCAATAATACCATATTTTTCTTTGTTAGCAAGATCTTACACTTTCACTTCACTGATAGGAATGGAACAAAAATACAAATTCAAAATTTAAATATGAAATAGTCATAATTTTTCTCCTTTTCAAAAAATATTCATATTTTATAGGTTTCACTCTCATTTATGACAAGATATATTTTGATATTTATTGGTCCTTAGACTTTTAGAGGAAGTTAGAGACTATCTCAACTTAATTTCTGCTGAATAGTGAGTAGTCCCATTAGATGGTTCTTTAAAAAAAATATGCTTTCATATGTTTGAGAAAGGCCAGAGTCTAACAATTTTTAGAGATTAGCAATGCTCATTAATGAATTTGCAAAAAGTATTATAAATGATGGTTTTCTTAACATTGTGACCAATATTTTCCCATATTACTTGAATGTGAAAACTTTTTTAACATTTAAAATGGATTAGCAGGGAGGAGCTTCAAGATGGTGGAAGGGTAAGACATGGAGATCACCTTCCTCCCCACAAATACATCAGAAATACGTCCACATGTGCAACAGCTCCTACAGAACACCTAATGAACGCTGACAGAAGACCTCAGACCTCCCAAAAGGCAAGAAACTTCCCACGTACCTGGGAAGAGCAAATGAAAAACGAAAAAAGAGGGTCAAAAGAATAGGGATGGGACCTGCAGCAGTGGGAGGGAGCTGTGGAGGAAAGGTTTCCACACACTAGAAGCCCCTTCACGGGTGGAGACTGCGGGTGGCAGACGGGGGGAGCACTGGAGCCACGGAGGACAGTGCAGCCACAGGGGTGCGGAGGGCAAAGCGGAGAGATTCCCGTACAGAGGATGGGTGCCGACCAGCACTCACCAGCCGAGAGGCTTGTCTGCTCACCCGCCGGGACGGGCGGGGGCTGGGAGCTGAGGCTCAGGTTTCGGAGGTCGGATGCAGGGAGAGGACTGAGGTTGGTGACGTGAACACAGCCTGAAGGGGCTAGTGCGCCACGGCTAGCCGGGAGGGAGTCCGGGAAAAAGTCTGGAGCTGCCGAAGAGGCAAGAGACTTTTTCTTGCATCTTTGTATACTGGTGCGCAAGGAGAGGGGATTAAGAGCATTGCTTAAAGGAGTTCCAGAGACGGGCGTGAGCCACAGCTATCAGCGTGGACCTCAGAGATGGGCATGAGACGCTCAGGCTGCTGCTGCCACCACCAAGAAGTCTGTGTACAAGCAGAGGTCACTCTCCACACCTCCCCTCACTGGAGCCTGTGCAGCCCGCCAATGCCAGGGTCCCGTGATCCAAAGACAACTTCCCTGGGAGAACGCATGGCGCGCCTCAGGCTGGTGCAACGTCACGCCGGCCTCTACCGCTGCAGGCTCGCCCCGAACTCCATAC
Source organism: Physeter macrocephalus (assembly GCF_002837175.3). Classification (NCBI taxonomy): domain Eukaryota; kingdom Metazoa; phylum Chordata; class Mammalia; order Artiodactyla; family Physeteridae; genus Physeter; species Physeter macrocephalus. The sequence continues at coordinate 47,477,805 of NC_041215.1, forward strand.
CCTTCCTTCCACCCGGCCTGAGTGAGCCAGAGCCCCCGAATCAGCTGCTCTTTAACCCTGTCCTGTCTGAGCAAAGAACAGACGCCCTCAGGCGACCTACATGCAGAGGCGGGACCAAATCCAAAGGTGAACCCCAGGAGCTGTGAGAACAAAGAAGAGAAAGGGAAATCACTCCCAGCAGCCTCAGGAACAGCGTATTAAATCTCCACAATCAACTTGATGTACCCTGCATCTGTGGAATACCTGAATAGACAACGAATCATCCCAAATAGAGGAGATGGACTTTGGGAGCAACGAAATATTTTCTTTCTTCCCTTGTTCTCTTTTTGTGAGTGTGTATGTGTATGCTTCTGTGTGTGATTTTGTCTTTATAGCTTTGCTTTTACCATTTGTCCTAGGGTTCTGTCCGTCCGTTTTTCCTTTTTTTTTTTAGTATCATTCTTAGCGCTGGTTATCATTGCTGGATTTGTTTTTCAGTTTGGTTGCTCTCTTCTTTCTTTCTTTCATTTTATTTATTATTAAAAAATTTTTTTTAATAATTATTTTTATTTTCATAACTATTTTATTTTATCTTCTTTCTTTTTTTTTTTCTCCATTTTATTCTGAGCCATGTGGATGACAGGCTCTTGGAGCTTCAGCCAGGCATCAGGGCTGTGCCTCTGAGGTGGGAGAGCCAAGTTCAGGACATTGGTCCGCAAGAGACCTCCCAGCTCCATGTAATATCAAATGGTGAAAAACACCCAGAGGTCTCCATCTCAACACCAGACCCAGCTCCACTCAATGACCAGCAAGCTACAGTGCTGGACACCCTATGCCAAACAACTAGCAAGACAGGAACACAACCCCATCCATTAGCAGAGAGGCTGTCTAAAATCATAAAAAGGCCACGGACAACCCATAACACACCACCAGACGTGGACCTGCCCACCAGAAAGACAAGATCCAGCC
>NC_041215.1:47479062-47480598 GCF_002837175.3 Physeter macrocephalus
AGAAGACAGAGAAACACACAGCAGATGAAGGAGCAAGCTAAAAACCCACCAGACCTAACAAATGAAGAGGAAATAAGCAGTCTAACTGAAAAAGAATTCACAATAATGATAGTAAAGATAATCCAAAATCTTGGAAATAGAATGGAGAAAGTACAAGAAACGTTTAACAAGGACCTAGAAGAACTAAAGAGCAAACAAAGAGTGATGAACAACACAATAAATGAAATTAAAAATTCTCTAGAAGGGATCAATAGCAGAATAACTGAGGCAGATATCAAAAATTAACTACAAAGGGAAAATATTAAAAGCAGCAAGGGAAAAACAACAAATAACATACACGGGAATCCCCATAAGGTTAACAGCTGATCTTTCAGCAGAAACTCTGCAAGCCAGAAGGGAGTGGCAGGACATATTAAAGTGATGAAGGGGAAAAACCTACAACCAAGATTACTCTACCCAGCAAGGATCTCATTCAGATTCGATGAAGAAATCAAAACCTTTACAGACAAGCAAAAGTTAAGAGAATTCCGAACCACCAAATCAGTTTTCCAACAAATGCTAAAGGAACTTCTCTAGGCAGGAAACACAAGAGAAGGAAAAGACCTACAATAACAAACCCAAAACAATTAGAAAATGGGAATAGGAACAGACATATCAATAATTACCTTAAATGTAAATGGATTAAATGCTCCCACCAAAAGACAAGACTGGCTGAATGGATTCAAAAACAAGACCTGTATATATGCTGTCTACAAGAGACCCACTTCAGACCTAGGGACACATACAGACTGAAAGTGAGGGGAAGGAAAAAGATATTACATGCATATGGAAATCAAAAAAAAGCTGAGTAGCAATTCTCATATCAAACAAAATAGACTTTAAAACAAAGTCTACTACAAAAGACAAAGAAGGACACTGCATAATGATCAAGGGATCAATCCAATAAGAAGATATAACAATTGCAAATATTTATGCACCTAACATAGGAGCACTTCAATACATAAGGCAAATGCTAACAGCCATAAAAGGGGAAATCGAAAATAACACATTCATAGTAGGGGACTTTAACACCCCACTTTCACCTTTAGACAGATCATCAAAAATGCAAATAAATAAGGAAACACAAGCTTTAAATGATACAATAAGCAAGATGGACTTAATTGATATTTGTAGGACATTCCATCCAAAAACAACAGAATACACATTTTTCTCAAGTTCTCATGGAACATTCTCCAGGATAGATCATATTTTGGGTTACAAATCAAGCCTTGGTAAATTTAAGAAAATTGAAATCGCATCAAGGATCTTTTCCGACCACAACGCTATGAGACTAGATATCAATTACGGGAAAAAAATCTGTAAAAAATACAAACACATGAAGGCTAAACAATACATTACTTAATAACCAAGAGATCACTGAAGAAATCAAAGAAGAAAACAAAAAGTACCTAGAAACAAATGACAATGAAAACACAATGACCCAAAACCTATGGGATGCAGCAAAAGCAGTTCTAAGAAGGAAGTTTATAGCAATAC
>NC_041215.1:47480695-47482143 GCF_002837175.3 Physeter macrocephalus
AAGATCAATAAAACTAAAAGCTGGTTCTTTGAGAAGATAAACAAAATGGATAAACCATCAGCCAGACTCATCAAGAAAAAAAGGGAGAAGACTCAAATCAGTAGAATTAGAAATGAAAAAGTAGAAGTAACCACTGACACTGCAGAAATACAAAGGATCATGAGAGATTACTACAAGCTACTTTATGCCAATAAAATGGACAACCTGGAAGAATTCTTAGAAATGCACAACCTTCCGAGACTGAACCAGGAAGAAATAGAAAATATGAACAGACCAATCACAAGCACTGACATTGAAACTGTGATTAAAAATCTTCCAACAAACAAAAGCCCAGGACCAGACAGCTTCACAGGCGAATTCTATCATTTAGAGAAGAGCTAACACCTATCCTTCTGAAACTTTTCCAAAATATAGCAGAGGGAGGAACACTCCCAAACTCATTGTACAAGGCCACCATCACCCTGATACCAAAACTAGACAAAGATGTCACAAAGAAAGAAAACTACAGACCAATATCACTGATGAACACAGACACAAAAATCCTCAACAAAATACTAGCAAACAGAATCCAACAGCACATTAAAAGGATCATACACCATGATCAAGTGGGGTTTATCCCAGGAATGCAAGGATTCTTCAATATATGCAAATATTTGCAATATATGCAAATCAATCAATGTCATATGCCATATTAACAAATTGAAGGAGAAAAACGATATGATCATCTCAATAGATGCAGAAAAAGCTTTTGACAAAATTCAACACCAATTTATGATAAAAACCCTGCAGAAAGTAGGCATAGAGGGAACTTTCCACAACATAATAAAGGCCATATATGACAAACCCACAGCCAGCATTGTTCTCAATGGTGAAAAACTGAAACCATTTCCACTAAGATCAGGAACAAGACAAGGTTGCCCGGAAACACAAAAGACCCCATATAACCAAAGCAATCTTGCGAAAGAAAAACGGAGCTCTAGGAATCAGGCTCTCTGTCTTCAGACTATACTACAAAGCTACAGTAATCAAGACAGTATGGTCCTGGCACAAAAACAGAAATATAGATCAATGGAACAGGACAGAAAGCCCAGAGATAAATCCACACACATATGGCCACCTTGTCTTTGATAAAAAAGACAAGCCTCAGAATGGGAGAAAATATTTGCAAACAAAGGAACTGACAAAGGATTAATCTCCAAATTATCCAAGCAGCTCATGCAGCTCAGTATCAAAAAAACAAACAACTCAATCTAAAAATGGGCTGAATTCTAAATAGACATTTCTCCAAAGAAGATATACAGATTGCCAACAAACACATGAAAGGATGCTCAACATCACTAATCATTAGAGAATTGCAAATCAAAACTACAATGAGGGCTTCCCTGGTGGTGCAGTGGTTGCGCGTCCGCCTGCCGATGCAGGGGAACCGGGTTCGCGCCCCGGTCTGG
>NC_041215.1:47482739-47551861 GCF_002837175.3 Physeter macrocephalus
TGGATGGACCTAGGGTCTGTCATACAGAGTGAAGTAAGTCAGAAAGAGAAAAACAAATACCGCATGCTAACACTTATATATGGAATCTAAAGGAAAAAAAAGAAAAATGGTCATGAAGAACATAGGGGCAAGAAGGGAATAAAGACAGAGACCTACTAGAGAATGGAGTTGAGGATATGGGGAGGGGGAAGGGTAAGCTGGGACGAAGTGAGAGAGTGGCATGGACATATATACACTACCAAATGTAAAATAGATAGCTAGTGGGAAGCAGCTGCATAGCAGAGGGAGATCAGCTCGGTGCTTTGTGACCACCTAGAGGGGTAGGATACCGAGCGTGGGAGGGAGGGAGACGCAAGAGGGAAGAGATATGGGGATATATGTATAACTGATTCACTTTGTTATAAAGCGGAAACTAACACACCATTGTAAAGCAATTATGCTCCAATAAAGATGTTTTAAAAAAATGGATTAGCATCCTTTTGGGAAAACCCTTAAACCTAATTTACTTTAATGAGAAGGAAAGTGCGTCCCCTGGAGGAGCAGCACTGAAAGTAATGAATAGAGTTAGAATGTGAAGTCATGTCTGCGGTGCCTCAGGTTTGGGGTCTCTCACTACACCACATTATTATTTATCCCCAATTCAACTGAATTCTGCAGTAGAGACAAGTTGTTTTTCTGCAAATAATAATTCCTGGATTATTTCCAACATTGAGCTATAAATTCAGTCTAACATGAACCACAAATATATAAAGGTAAAAAAAAAATCAATATTCCTCTCCTTATGTTCCAAGACTATAAATTTAAAGCCACAAGAGAAAATAGAAACTAAATTTTTAAGAGGTTAAAAGTATGAACCCTAGGGCTTCCCTGGTGGTGCAGTGGTTGAGAGTCCGCCTGCCGATGCAGGGGACACGGGTTCGTGCCCTGGTCCGGCAAGATCCCACGTGCCGCGAAGCGGCTGGGCCCGTGAGCCATGGCCGCTGAGCCTGCGCGTCTGGAGCCTGTGCTCCGCAACGGGAGAGGCCGCAACAGTGAGAGGCCCGCGTACAGCAAAAAAAAAAAAAAAAAAAAAAAAAAAAAAAAAAAAAGTATGAACCCTAAAAACATTTCAGTCATTGCTGATATTTTTATTCTTTGTCGTCTCAATGCCAGCTTACTCCCCAATACCAAAAATAACAGAAACAAGAAAGCAGGAGGAAATGAAACCCTTCTATATATGTAAGAATCTTCTCTGAGGCACAATCCTGAGTGATTTGCACTCAGTGAAAATTAGCAGAAACAATCATAACTGAGTATGATGTACTGACAGATAGTCGAAGAGATATTTGATGACTATGAGAAAGTCTCTGAGGAAAAAAACAGAGTGGTTGAGAACATTTCTGTGGGTTGAAGGAACATCACTTCGATCAGTTGGCTGTGTTTGAGGTATACAGTCTTAGTAATCACCTGTTATAAAGTCTATCAATGAATACATATTCGTCTCCAGGTGTTTTTGAGTAAGACAACATTGAATTTCAATGAATGAATGATTAAACAAATTGTGGTAAATACATACAATGCAATATTATGGAGGTTAAAAAAAATGGAATGAAGTACTGATACATGTTACAACATGGATGAACTTCCAAAACATTATCCTAAATGAAAGAAGCTAGACACACAAAAAGTCATATATTGCATTATTCCACTTATATGAAATATCCAGAATAGGTAAATCCACAGAGACAGATTGCAGACTGATGTTTGCCAACACCTGGGGAACTAAAATATAGGGAAATACTGACTTAATTTCTATGGGTTTCTTTTGGGGTTATGAGGGTTATGAGGATGGTCTGGAACTTGAAAGTGGTGGCTGCTGCATAATACTGTGAATATACTAAATGTCACTGGATTGTTCACTTTAAAATGACTAATTTTATGTTATGTGTATTTTACCTCAATTTCTTAAAAAAAGATTCAGTTAAGCCTCTGGTCTCTTAGGGTTTTGTTCCAAACATAGTCTCTAAATTTAGGCTGGAAATAACCCCATGCCTCTTTTTTGTTGCTTGATGTTAAAACAGCAAGTTTTTCTTGGCATCTCTCTCTTTCTCTTTCCTGCTTCGTAATCAACATGTCCAACTTGCACAGAAAGGTCTCCTTTCTGTTTGGAAAAGTTAACAGTGCATTACATATTTTAAGCACATTGAACAAACCAAGTTGAAATGCAAAAGTAGATGTGTTCTGCACTCTCCCCCATTGCTCTCTTACATTTAACCCAAACAAGAAATGGGTAACAACGGGGAGTCAGGTACTACAGAGGGAGGACACATAGGTAAGAAGCAGCCCTGACTTAGGAATCTTTAGAAATGTGAGTGGAGGGTGGAGGGTGTTAGCCACATAGGGTACAAGGCACATTCTTCTGGCTGGTGAGGAAAGAAGGAACTGGAATTTAGAGGATGCCAGGAAGCAGGTAAATAGATAGCCCAACATAAGCTCTCTGAAGAAGTGAAAAATTTGTTTCTTAGGAAAAATGCATTTCAACTTTCAAAGTTTTGAATCAACTTTTTGTTTTTAGCTGCTATTGTTGTTTTGAACCTAAGAAGCAAATATTTCAGTTCATGGCATCACCATTCGTCTGTGTAAGGCATTTACTTGTTTTATAATTTATAAATGTACTTATTCACTCATATACCTTTTTATCCTATTTTATCCTATCCCACCCCACAATGACAACCCAGTATGATAGACTCACTATGTACCCTTTGATCTTGTAGAGCACAGCCTTTTTATAGAGGGATTGAAGGAGATCATTCCTATGTAATTCCCTTTTCATTTTTGTTCTTTCAGAACCTTCTCTTTTGTTTTAATTTCTCTTCTGATATAACCCCCAAAGCATTTTTTTTTTTTTTCAGAAAAACAGTGAAGGATAGTGGGAGAAGGCCCAGGTCTAGGGGCAGAACATCTGTACATTTTGAGAGAACTAGATGCCTTTTTGTTACTAGCAAATCTAATATCAAAGAGTCTTCTACAAAACCACTCCTTCTAACGTTATAGTTTGACCACAACTGCAACCATATAAATACGTAAATTATGTGTAACAAAGCTCTACCCCCATCCCGGGGTGGGAAGCAATTCCTCCCACACTGGGCAGTTCTAATGTAGCGCTCCACCACAGCTGTAAATATGAACATGCTGAGGGGATGTTCACAAAAGGAGCTGAGGCTATGCAGTTCCTAAGTTTACAGACAGATTATGCTTACAAAGTTTGTTTGTAAGTCAGCTGTTTAGAACTCAGCATGGATTTCTCCATAGAGAGAACGTGTAATACCTGTAAAGACATCCCTAGGCCAATCAATGGAATTTAATAAAACCTTAAGTAACTGAGAAATAATATAAGTACTGCTAATAATATTAGGACTTCAGCAAAGAACACTGGGCAATACTTGTTGAGAACGGAATGTGAGAGCAGGTAGGTTACATTCCTCCCTTCCCCATCTTGCTGTCTTCCTTCCCATCAGAGCCTGGTCCTTGGTGAGAAGAAACATGATGATCCTGAAATTATTTCCCTTTTCCTAATTCCTGGGTTTCACCTTTTGCAACCATCTTGACTACTTCAGGAACAGAACCCAGTGCCACTAGAACTGTTCCTCACTCTGCCTCATCGTATATCCTTATATTCCACTGAAAATCACATTTGCAAGTCAACACGTGCTTCTAATAATTTCTGCTATTAGAGAAGTACTTCCTCTAATGTCAAATCCTGTTTACTTTTTGGGTTTCTAATGACAGAGTAATTGGGTTGTGGCATCTTTTCCTATTTGCTGCACTCCACATCCAATTGGTTGGGAAGTTATGTCAGTTCTATCTTGAAAAACACATTCCAAATCCAGCTACTTTTAGTCTTCTCTACCACACCCTTGTATGTACCTGCCCCTCAATAGCTCACTTCTGCATATAACAGCCAAAATAATCCTTTCAAAAGATTACTCGGCTCTTATCATTACTCTGCTCAAAATCTCCCACATCCCTCCCATCACAGTGAGGACAAAATCCAAAGCTTCCACGATCTACCCCATGTCTTCTCCCCACTCACATCTGCCACTTTTCCCTCATTAGCCTACCAGAGTTACCGTGTTCTTCTGAGCTCATTTCTGCTTCAGGCTTTTTGCACCAGTTACTCCCTCTTTGAGAATGTTTTCCTCTTGATATCTGCATGCTTCTACCCACCACTTAATTTATGGCTCGTCTCATATTTTATTTCCTCAGACAGGCCTTTCTTTATCACCAATCAGCCTCTTCTTCCTTCATCACTCTCCATCACCCTACCTTGCTTAAGTTTTCTTTATAGAATGTATCATTAATTGATAATAAAATTCTATTGGTTTACTATTAGTTTATTGACTAGGAAAGGTCAAAAAGCTTGTTCTCTTCACTGCTCTAGCACCAGCAGCTAGAACCAGACTTGGAATACAGAAGACAACAGTGACTGCCTGTTAAAGAAATCAATGTGGCCATTTAGACACAACTACTTCCTTAGCAACATGATGCATAGGGATATCCTGGGATTTTAAGTAAGTTTACTATTTAAGATGGAGAATAGCAACGGTAAAATGTAAAACAGAGAAAGTGATAAAGGTTAAGAGAAAGAAAATATGTCAAATGGAAAGTAAAATGAATAAAGAATATTATTTTTTATGGAGGATGAAGAACAGAAATAAAAACAAAAAAATTTAAAATAGAACTTACTAGACTTTAGCTAATGTTGAACTTGTACATGGAACTATTGAAATGTGGGTAATAAAGTTAATGATTAATACATAAAAATTTCAGTAATCAGTAAGTTTTTAATGCTAATGAGATTGTTTTCTCAAAGCATATCAACATATACTGAGAAACTACAGTTCATACGGATATTTTGTCCATAGCATTGTTGTTATGTATTTTCTTTTCTTTTCTTTTCAAGTTCAAGGACTTTAAATTCACTCTGTTTTGATTATGATCACGGCTTCTCATAAAATGAATTAAATGAGCAAATCCAAAAGGTTTCCGTTTTATTATGGTTATTTTTAATCTGTTTTGCAATGAAATTATTAGAAGGGAACTGAGAAGATTTTATACATTTTGTTGTCTTGTATTCGTTTGGAGTGAAGTATACTTGTTTCTTTTACTGAATATACAAAATATATTTAAACATGTTACTTAAAAGAGAATGTGTGCTTAGGAGTGTATTTAATATCATGATAGTGAAAATATATTTGTATGGCAAACCTTTAGGGTTTAATAAGCAATGATAACAATTCAAATAAAATTCAGAGGCAAATAACAGAAAGAATGAAGAGTCTATTATACAATTATAATTATTAAGCCACAAAATGCACGAAGTCACTTTTTCCTCTCATGGCATAGAGTGAATGTATACATGATTTATATGCTTCTTATGTACTTACTGAACACCTAGGAGTCATTGCAAAGCATTATGGGAGACACATATGCCTCTCAGAATTACAGCTTTCAGGAAAGAGAAAATCTAATAAACTATGATTTTAGTTTTAAGTTTTATTGTTTGTTACAAAGACTAAGTCACATAAAAGTTTAGCATAGGAAATGTTTAAATAAATGCTGCCATTAATTTTTTACAATTTGGAAGAGGCAACAGGATCTAGCTTCAGAGTCACAATGTCTGGGTTCAAATTACAGCTCTGCCATTCAGAACACTGACCTCACTTCTCTAAGCTCCGGTATCTTCTTCTGCAAACACATGATGAATATTATAATTAACATAAACTATCTAACAGAGCACCTGGCATATAGGTGCATAAATACCATTGTCATCTGATGTGAGCAGCCTGCAGTATTAATACAATCTTCTAACTGCTTTTTCAGTGGAAATTTGCACTTGGCTTGTGCGTATTGGAAAATACTGCTTTCCTGAGCAACTCCAAGTTTCTATATAAGGAATATTAAAAACTCGGCTCTAGTCATGCTAGGTTGATTTTTTTTTTCTTTTTCTGTTTGGTGAACTGATGAAGAACAACATAACCAAAGGAAATATTCTATACAAAGACCATTATACAACCTGTCATTAGGCACAACTACTCAGGTTTTACTGATTCAAGTATACATTTCTCAGACTGTCTTTTCCCCTCTAATATTATCATTATCTTCTAATAAGAGAATTTACAAGACATTTTAAGAGACCAATAAAAAGCAAGTTCCTCAGACGAAATTCATGGATTTCCTTTTTTAAAACTTCATTAACTATGAGAAACCTACCATTGACCATGATGTTAATGGTGATTATTCTGTTCATCAACATGTTTATAATTCATATAGCAACTAATGATTATAAAGCACCTGATGATGACGAGCAATTATAATAATTATAGACTTTCTTTTACATGTAGAACAGCACTTGGGCTGTGTAACAATAAAATACGGCTGTAATTTAAAGTAATAGTTTACATTTTTATGCAGTTGAGAACTGCACTTCTGAGTTGAAAAAATGCAAAAAAGACTCATTTCTATTGGGTTGATTTTAAATGTGTCAGCCCTATCATGCATATGCTATGCCAATGATTATTTCAAGGAAAAAAGATCAGAGTTGGTTACGCATCAGGATGGGCATAGGTTTGCACCTGGAAGCTTTCTATACACAGCAGTATTCAAACTGGAATGGTCAGTTTTCAGGTCTGGAACACTGGCAGGTCCAAAAAGACAAATGTTTACACAGACATTAGAAAGTGCTTTCCAGATCACATCTAGGCATTTCTACATTCACTTAATTGAAGGGATAGTTCATAGAGAATTTATAAATTAAGACCCACACACATAAATTTATGGTTACCAAAGGGGAAACGGGGGGGAGAGGGATAAATTAGGAGTTTGGGATTAATATAAACACACCACTATACATAAAATAGATAACCAATAAGGACCTACTGTACAGCACAAGGAACTATACTCAATATTTTGTAATAACTGATAAGGAAATAAATCTGAAAATATATATATGTATAACTGAATCACTTTGCTGTTAACACCTGAAGCTAACACAACATTGTAAATAAACTATACTTCAATAAAAAACAAACCAAGCCAAAAACCAAAAACAAAGAAAAAACAATGAAGTTACTCATTTTCTTTATGTCATATCATATATAACAATATCAACACAATCACTAAAAATTTGATTACTGAAAAAAAATATATAAATTCAGAAATCTGTAGAGAAAACACAAAGACATTTTTTGCCCACTTACTAAACTCATAGGACATCTGGTCATTTATGTACTATAGAGGCATTCTTTTAGGTTGTTTATGTTTTCACTTTTAACCACAAATCTTTCCTCATGGCTATTGATAGCATCTTTACAGATAAGAGGCTAACCCCTGCTCCAAAGAATCATGTTCTAAATGTCTTTTTCTAAGGAATTTTCTTTGTTTCTGACTTGAGATGCCCTACTTTTTACTCCAAGAGTGGTTTCCACATTGCAAAAGACTCTAGAATCCCTTCTGCATTTTTTATTGTCCAGGGAGTAGAATAAAAGTACTTTCCACCTTTAATTACTGAGGTCCCCCTTTTATAGGTTCTATAGCCTTGAAAAGACCCCAGAAGTCTCAGCCTGCTATTCAGGACAGCTTGCATCCACCCCGACTTCTCTTTTCTGATGCTCCAAACTAAACACTGTCACGTCTAGCATTGTACTAACTATAATTGCTTTATGTAGGCAAGTTTCAAATGAAAACCTTTCCAGAGAAAATTTCTAGTGGCAGCTGACTCAGGGGCAGCTTTAGGGGGTGTGGAGAGAGAAGGAATGAAGAGGGAGGAGCTGGCTTTGGCAGGTGCTGAGGAGACAGCAACAGAGCTGCTCAAACCTTCACAGCAGACATTTACAACATTTGGGATAATATCTATAGTTTTGGCAGAATTTATGCCCAGGAAATCTGCAGGTTAGAACTGATAGAAATTCTTCCTTGTGTAAGGCTGGCTTTTAGCATGTCCCCTATCTGAAGTAAGTATCATCTCTTTGACAAGAAAGTCATTTTTCTGTGAAATATTTAATTAGTGGAGCCATTTCTCTGTAAACTCTAAGTGTGACATCACCTTGTGTTAGACCAGGCAAGGCCAAGAGTACTGATTTTATTAGACAAAGTAGGTGTTTTTTGGTAACCCCAAAGCCTGTTTTTTTTTTGTTTGTTTGTTTTTTGGTTTTGGTTTTGGTTAATATAACTTGGGAAAAGAACAGCATATATTTTGGGAACAAATCCATTTATATTTTATGTTTCTGCAGGACCAAGATATCTACCTGTATTTACAGAGTTTGTATGCCAGACTATTTTAAGGCAGAGAAAAAGTTATACTAAAAAAAGAACAGGTAAAAGGTCTACCATCTAATTGGCTGAATACATTTAATTTCACATAAAATGCCTCTTTATTCCCCAACCTCTTTCAATTCCCTGAAGGTTAATGCCCACTAAAAATACAAACACAAATATTTATTTTGTGTTTTCTTTGGATTAAAGAGACAGTCTCTAAAGGGCATTTCACACGCATTTCATATTCAAAAATACGCTGGATGTGACCTTAAGAAATGCCTCAATCTGGGAGTTTTCTTTGTGTTTATTCATTCACATTCAATGCTGGTCAGGTTGCTGGTTTTCCTGGTTTAAACATACCCAACAAGTATAGTTTAGAAGAATGTTCATGCTATCTATCTATATTATATATATATATATATATATATATCCATAAGCATATATATTTATATATTTATAAAAATATAAAATCACATCATTACCTAAAACTGATTACAAATAAAAGAAACATTTTAATATGTAGTCATAACACTTCCACTTAGACACATGTCTAACGTATTAACACTATAATAATAGATTTTTCATATATGTGACACATTATTTGTTAGTCTTGAGATACAATTAAACCCTTCATAGCGTCTACATGATCTGGTCACAGACCGCCTCCCTCTCAGTTCTCACATCTTTCACTTGCTCACTCCGTCCCGGTCACTTTGGCCTTCTGCACTTGCCAATAAACAATCACACCCTCTGCTTTTGTACTTCCTGTCACTAAGCCTGAAGCATCCCCCATGCCCTACATAGGTTCACAAGATTCAGCCTCACTAGGCTCAAATCTCTTTGCAAATGTCATTTCTGAACAAAGGCCTTTCCTGGCCACCTTACTTAATATAACACCCCATCAATATTTACACACCTTTCTTCTAAGTTTATTGCCTTTCTTCTTCACTGGAATGTCAGGCGATCATAGAGAAGGGAAATGAGTTTTGTTCGGTGCTATACCCACAGCAACAGGAATAGTACTAACACACACAGACACTCAGTAAATATTTGTTGAATAAACGATAGGTCGCTCACGGTGCTGAGTACTCAGATACATTAGCTCATTGAAGGCTCACAGTCCCCTTGTGGTGATACAAATCCATGAGGGAGGATCAGGGAGCATGCGTGTCGGGGGTAGGGGGTAGGGGATGGGGGTAGGGTGGAGGTACTCTGTCTGTGACCCAGGTAAATGGTTAACCACTGGGTATCTCATCCTTTGTAGAAGTTTCCTTTCTGAGGTCACAGAGACACATACAGGAGGCAGGGACTGATGGAGAATTACTGACCATCTTGAAGTTTACTGCCAACATCATGGGGGTGGAAGGAGCCACCTCAAAATGATTCAGTTTATCAGGTTGTATATAACAGTTAAAAACTGTCTTTCCTGCTATTGGGACATAGAGCCTCTACTCAAGATACTGAAATGTTTCCAGGTGGCTTGTAGAAGTGCTAACATTTGGCTTCAGATATAGTTCTTGAGTCTTTCTCCATATCTAGTATTTAACTATCAACCAAATCACATATTTACATACACCTCACACATCTTCAGTAAGAAAGGCAAAGACAAAATGTCCTGAAACAAAGAGAACTACCAACGTAAGTAAAGTAATTGCTGTTTATACATAAGGATTTTGGAGAGGTGTAACAGTATTTAATCCTGAGAAACAAGGGGAGAAACTCTAGCCAAATCTCCATACTTTGGTGGGAAAAAGGCCCTTCCATTCAGGTTGCCCATTCTTGTTTTCAAAGCCTGGATAACAGTTTTCAGCACTCCAAATGAAGTCAATTTGGGAAAATGTATTTTGATGAAAAAAAATTAGAAATTATCTAACCATTTCATCATAATCCCCTTGAAAATAAAGATCTTCTTCATTTACTTTCAAAATGCATGAGGAGCTATCAGAGAGATGTTAAAATTTTCACAGTGACTGTTGCCAAAACAATGGGCAGAACTGCTCCATATGTACTTTGACCTTTTAGTACTGAGACTTCTTCTCATGTTCACCAACATTTCCCCCCATACCAAAAACAGTACTTCAATGTTTTCACCAAATAGAAGGAATTTCAGTGGGGAATATTTAAATATTTCAGTGGGAATAATTTAAATAGTATTAAAGACTTCACAATGTAAGCAACAGAAGTTGGTTGGAGTTAAAAAAGGCTAAAAAGGAATTAAATGCATGATAAAGAGAGCTCGTGTTGACAGGAGGTCTGCAGAAGCAGTCTTTGAAAAACAGACGCGTTACAAGTGAGGCTAAGAGGCTAGAACTACATTCAAACCATGCTCTAGGGAGAGTCTGGTTAGGATGCTGCAGGCCACACCCTGGACCCTCGTGATGCTCCAAGCAGCGCTGCTTCTCCCTCCACCACCAGGAATAAACTCTAATGTGTTCCCTACTTATGTGCATTACTCCCCCGTTAATAGTCCCTGCTGGGTACATCTAATTGACCCTGTTTCCACACTCTGGTCAAGGGGTACCAGGAAGAGAAAGTGTTTGCGAAGTTTTGCTTCAATAAGGAGGATAAATTATTTCGCTTGACATAGTCTGGGGCCTGAGGTCATCTGCCCGCACCTGGACAACACCTCCGAAAACAACAGAGTGTCATCTGCCCACACACTTGCACCTGGACAACACTTCCTTAAACAACGGGAAGCTGAAAGCCAAGAATTTGCCAGAACAATTGAGCCTGGACAACACCTACCGACCCCCTGGACAAACGGGAAGTCGAGGACCTCAAACGGATTAAGAGGAAAAAACTTCGTCGTTCGGCAGCATGAGACCTCTTGAAGGGTGAGTATGAGAAGTTAGAGAGACTTGCCTGCTTTTGCGCTTGACGCCCTCCTTTGCAGATGACAGCGAGCTCGTCCTCCACGTTCGAGGTGCCGGGTGCAAAAGCGAAGGCCTGCGCATGAGCCGTCCGCCCCGCTCTCTGAGGGGGCCCAGCGCCCCGCCCAAGCCGCCCTCCGACCGCCCCGCCCACCCATCTGCCCCCGCCCTCACCCGATTAAAGGAACCAAGCCCCAGCAGCAGTCGGGTTCCTGTGTCGGGCTTTCGCTGCACCACACCCCCAGTAAAGCCTTGCCTCAAACTCTGCTCTGGCCGTTTGTCAATTTCTATTGATTAAAGAGTTCAGGAGGCCTGATCATAACATAATCTGTGGCCACTCTGCCAGGACAGTGGGGCTTGGAACTGCCTGAACACACACCGCAGAGGGGCAGGTGAAAGGGCAGGCTCGCGCACTCTCTCTCATTTCCTCTTTTTCTTCTTTATTCTCCATATCTGAACCCTCTACTCTCCTCCATCCTGGAGGTCCCCTCCTGGGACAACCTTTACCTTACCTCTGTATGTTTTCCTGTTCTGTGCCTTCACCTGCAGGGAGGAGAGTTCTGTCATTGCCTTTACCGTCTTTCTCTTCCTGGTTTCTCCCCTCGAAACTCCCCTGGTTGACTCTGTGAAGACCATTTGGATAATACTTGGGCCCATTCCCTCATAGACTCTTCAGTCCCAGTTTTCCCTTTGTTCGCTTGATTGTCTGACACCTGATTCACTGTTTTTCAATCAGAAAGGAGAAGGGGTTCAGGTTAGCCAGACTTGGACCCGGTACAAGGTTGAGGCAATAGAGGAACTCCTCCGGTCACAAGACCTTGAGTCTCCATGGGCTCCCTCTCATCCTCCCTAGCTTGTTTGTCACTCCTTTATTCCCTCCTTCTTTGGAGTTTTTGGGACCAGAAAGGATCAGATAATTACATTGATGCAGTGTCTCCAGGCCTCCATCCTGCTCCTGGACCTTAAATCATTGGTCATCAGAAGTATAGCAATGGGAAATGTCTCAGGAATTCCCAGAGACTCCCCCTTGGGTTGTATGTTTAATAATTGGGGACAGTTCAAGTTAGATGTCTTAAAGGAACAAGCTGGTTTTCTTTTGTAATAGGGCTTGGGCTCAATATGCCTTAGGCGACTAGGAGAGATGACCCCAAAATGGATTGCTTAATTTTAATGCCATTTTACAACTGGACCTATTTTGCAAGTGGTCTCAAAAGTGGGGAGAAATCTCTTACATGCAGGCCTTCATGAAGCTTTATCAGGACCCCGGTCTGAGGGCTCCTGCCACGTGTGCGTGGCCTCTATTTCTACTTCATCCCCAAAGGATTTAGAGCCAGATTTCCTCAAGGACCCGCCTTTTCAACCACCGACTGACCATTGGCACACAAGCCTCTTTCTCAGGTCCCCATTCTTTCCCCTTCAACATTGCCTTCAGCTCCTGAACCTGCATCTTACCCTGGTAAACAAGAAACCCCCCAAATCAGAGCTCCCAGGGCTGTCCCCAATAGGGCTCCAGTCAGGTTCAAAGTTAGCTCCCACTTTTGCCCCACAGGTACCTCACTCTCTCCATGAGGTAGCTGATGGAAATGGAGGGATTACTAGGGTGCATGCCCCCTTTTTGATGGCAGACCTAGGAATCTGTTAGGAGAGGCTTGATAGGTTCTTGCAGAACCCCAACAGGTTTAAGAACAAATTTATCAGGCTGGGGTTAACATTCTCCTTGACCTGGCAGGACATCACATTTGTTCTGGCCCACTGTTGCACCCCAGATGAAAAGGAACACATACATACTAAGGAAGGCCAGGGAACACGCAGATAGCCTACTAGCCACCAACCCGCAGCACCAGATTTATCAAATGGGTGGTGGTGCCATCCCAGACATGGACCCACACTGAGATTATGAGGGTCGCATAGGTCAGGCCAGAATGAGACATTATGTTACTTGTTTATCAGAAGGAATGAGAAAGTGCATGGTGAAGCTGGTAAATTATGAGAAGGTCAGAGAAATTACACAAGAGAAGGATGAAAATCTGGTGGTCTTCCTGAGCCTGGTGATGGAGGCATTCAGGAAGGACACCAGTACAGACACTGAGTCCACAGAGGGTAGGTGGCTATTGGCCATGCATTTTATCACCAAGTCTGCTCCTGATGTCAGGATAAAGTTACCAAAGCCAGAGGCTGGACCCAAACCTCGTCATCAACCTTGGCAGAGGACGGCTTTAAAGTCTATAGTAACGGAGACTTTACAGGGCAGGCCAACAAGGAGAGGAGGTTAATAAGGAAAACGCAGCTTTTGGCTGCTTTGATCCACCTGCCACCTGAAGGGACTCTAGGAAGCCAAGAAGATCAGACAGAGAGCCAAGAAATCGCCTGGGTTGAAATCAGCGTGCCTTTTGTAGGAAAGAGAAACAGTTGCAGAGGGAATGCCCAGAGCGCCCTCTTGTGGGACGCCCGAAGGACAGCCCCTGCTGGCCTTAGTTCCTCGTGAATCCCTGGATGAGAGGTTCCCACACGTGACACTGACTGACAGGACCCCAGTGCCCGCAGGGCTCCGGATCCTACTTGATCCAACCTCATCACTCCAGCGGAGCCTCAAGTCACCCTCAATGTGGCAGGTAGAAGAACTGAATTTCTTGTAGACACTGGAGTCGCCTGCTCTGTTCTCACTTGGCCAGCTGGCCCCCTCTCCAACCCTGACTGTCCTGTGACAGGAGTTGATGGACAGCCACATGTAAGGTGGTTTACATCTCCCCTTACCTGGGAGTCAGGTCTATTATTATTACTCATTCCTTTTTGTATATGCCAGAATGCCCTGTCCCCCTCCTTTGAAAAGACTAGCTAAATAATTTAGGAGCCAGCATTTTCTTAGAACAAGGGGAAGTTCAAGGAAGTAGGAAACGAGAACAACGAATACATCTTTTTTTTTTTCTTTCTGTACGCGGGCCTCTCACTGTTGTGGCCTCTCCCGTTGCGGAACACAGGCTCCGGACGCGCAGGCTCAGCGGCCATGGCTCATGGGCCCAGCTGCTCCGCGGCATGTGGGATCTTCCCGGACCGGGGCACGAACCCGCGTCCCCTGCATCGGCAGGCAGACTCTCAACCACTGCGCCACCAGGGAAGCCCAGGAATAGTGGCCTCAGATGACCTGCCTGTTGATCACTGAGATATTCTCCCCAAATTAGAGAACAAGTGGATCAGGTGGGTTTGGGATATTTCAATGCCGGAGAGGGCAAAGTGTATTTCCCCAATAGAAATCAGATTAAAACCCAGGGGAAATATCCCTGGGAAGGGAAATACCCTTTAA
The DNA here is from genome assembly GCF_002837175.3 of Physeter macrocephalus. NCBI lineage: Eukaryota > Metazoa > Chordata > Mammalia > Artiodactyla > Physeteridae > Physeter > Physeter macrocephalus. The sequence goes on from NC_041215.1 coordinate 47,497,206, forward strand.
AGCCTGAAGCCCTGGGCGGGAGGGGAGGGGCATCCAGCCACTGCTCACCAAATTCCTCAAACATGGACTCATTCGACCTTGTCACTCCCCTTGCAACAGCCGGATTCTCCCCATCCAAAAGCCTAACGGGGAGTACTGGTTTGTGCAAGACTTACCTTTGGGCAGTAAATGAAGCAGTCATCCCCATTTACCCAATGGTGCCAAACCCATACACACTACTCATTCAGGTGCCAGGAGAAGCTCAGTATTTCTCTGTGTTGGACCTCAAAGATGAATTCTTCTGTATTCCCCTATATCCATATTCACAGTTTCTCTTTGCCTTTGAGTGGAAGGACACTGACACCTTGGAGGATACGCAGTACAGTTGGAGGATGCTTCCACAGGGTTTTTGGGATAGCCCCCATTTTTTTGGAAATGTGTTGGCAAAAGAATTGGGGAACTGAGCCTGAAAAATGGAACTCTGTTACAATACGTTGATGACCTACTTATAAGTAGTGAGACAAAACAAGATTCAGATCCGAATACTGTTAAGGTCCTAAATTTTCTGGCAGAAAAGTGATATAAAGTCTCCCCAACCAAGGCTCAGATATCACAGCAAAGGATCCAATATTTAAAATTTGTTTTGACCCCAGGAGCACAAGCCCTGGCCATAGATTGGAAGATAGCAAGTAGTGCGTTACCATCTCCAACCACAAACAGACAACTCTGAAGCTTTCTCAGGATGGCTGGATTCTGCTTTAGCTGGATTCCAAATTATGGCCTCATAGCAAAACCCCTAAGTGAGGCTCTAAAGGGAGGAGAAAGGGAACCTCTCCAATGGGGTGGGGACCACTAGCAGGCCTTTGAGACTCTAAAGACTGAATTGAGTAGAGCACCAACACTGGGGCTTCCAAAATTTAGACAAACTCTTTATCCTGTACATTCATGAGTGATCGGGAATATAGCACCGGGAGTCCTGACCCAAAAGCTGGGACCAGGTCAGAGCCCGTGGCTTACTTTTCAACACAACTGGACTCATTAGCCCTGAGATGGCCCAGCTGCCTACAGGCAGCAGCAGCCACAGCTGTGTTGGTTTATGAGGCTTCTAAGCTCACCCTGGGAAAACCTCACCCTCACCCTTCTAAGCTCACCCTTCTAAGCTCACCTTAGACGTATTAACCCCTCATCAGGTGCAATCTGTGCCGGAAGTCAAAGGACATCATTGGTTGGCTGGGGGGAAGCTTAATAAATAGCAGGTTGTCCTAGTGGACACCCCCGATGTTACCTTAAAGGTATGTCAGACTTTGAATCCAGCAACTCTGCTTCTAGCTGTTAGGAGTGAAGGCTTATTGCATCAGTGTACAGAGACCATAGATCAAATTTACTCCAGCAGGTCCAATGTTCTAGATGAACCTCTTAAAAGCATTGAGGTCGAGTGGCTTACTGATGGGAGCAGCTTTGTAGGAACGGAAACCCAAAAGTCAGGGTATGCAATACAGAGTCCAGATAAAGTAATAGAAAACAACGCCCTGGCACCCGTGACCTCAGCCCAGAAAGCCAAGCTAATTGCATTAATGAGAGCTCTGCAATGAAAGAAGGATAAGAAATTAAATATTTATTCTGACTCTAAATATGGATTCCATGTGCTGCATGTTCTTGCTGCCATTTAGAAAGAAAGAGGAATGTTAACTGCTAGAAATTCTCCCATAAAACATAAGGATTGAATTCTGACCCTTTCAGAAGCAATGCAGCTCCTGACCCAGGTGGCAGTAATCACTGTGGGAGCCAGCAGAAGGATGGATATTTTGCAAGTCAAGGAAACAGCAAAGCTGATTGAACTGCAAAACAGGCAGCTCGCTTATGGGAGACTGAGCAAATTATGGCCTCGGTAATTGGCCCCTCTGGGCTCCCTAACCTGCCCCAGGATTCCTCACAGGAACAAGAAAACACAGAAAGGTGGGGCTGAGAGAAGAGAGACACCAGTTGGTACATGAAGGATGACACGGTGCTCATCCCTGAGGCCCAAGAGTGGAAGCTCATCAAGAGTTTGCGTGATGCTCCCACTATAGGAGGGGTGCACTATGGGACTTGGTGCAAAAGACATTTTCAGGGAAGGGACTTAAGGGAACAGTAAAACAAGTGACTCTTGCCTGTGATTCGTGTGCTGGTAGTAACTTGCAGGCTCACCCAATCCCCCCTTCATTACTCAAACCAGTTGAATGCTGAGGGACATACTCTGGGGAAGATTGGCAGTTTGATTTCACCCAAATGACCCTGTGGTCAGGGTACAGAGATCTACTAGTATTTGTTGACACCATCACATGTTGGGTTGAAGCCTTCCCCACTCAATCTGAAAAAGCTACTCAAGTCTGTAAGTCCCTTCTAAAGGAAAAAACTCCTCTGTTTGGCCTTCCAAAGTCCTTCTAGAGTGATAATGGGCCCTCTTTTGTAGCAAAGATCACACAGGGGCTCTTAGCAGCCTTAGGGGATAGATTATAAGCTACACATGAACATTGGACCAATTTACTTCCCTTTGCACTCCTAATCTGCAGTTTAGCCCATTTGAGATGACCTATGGGAGGCCTATTCCTACTACTGACATTCTACTATATGAAGGAGTGAGCCAGACCCTGTAATATATTGTGATTCTGGGGCAAGTTCACAAGGCAATCTTGGATTATGCCAATAAGACGCTGCCAGCTCCCGCTACAGATACAGCGGGAGGAGCAGCCCCTTCACAAGTTAACCCTGGAGACCAAGTTCTTCTTAAGACTTGGAAGGAGGGATTCCCTGAAGACCAACTGTTAACAAAATGAAAGGGCCCCTATAAAGTAATTTTACCATGCTCACTGCTGCCAAATTACAAGGGATCACTAGTTAGGTGCATTTGTCTGGACTAAAAGTCTTACCTCTAAAAACCCCATGGGTCAAAACAGGGGAACAATACACCTGCGAGCCAGTGGAAAGTCTAAGATACCTATTCAGAAGACAAGCACCACTGACAGATAAGTAGAAAGTGATGCGGTAGGTTGGACTCCTATTTGCTATTTTTGCTGCTATATTCTTGCTTGCATCTTGCCAGGTTGCTCAACCACCCTCACTGGAGAAGAAACTTTCTTCCCTGCTGGGTGCAGAGGACAGGAATCGGTGATGGGGTGAACCCTTCTCTTGGCCCTTCTCCTAAGGAGGGGATGGGGAGAGGATGGCAAACGAAGGGGAACTAGGAGAGAAAAATCAATAGTCAACTTTTCCAGCATTTTGGCCTCAGGAAGTAATCTAATTGTTGGATCTGCCATCCCCACCCTCAAGAGGGTGTTCCTGTGCTCCAGTTTGTGCCTGTAAATAAGGACATGAATCTCACCTTGACCTCTGAACCAGGGAGGAGCACGCCACTTCTAATAGTCGAATTTGATGATCATGTGATAGGGGGTGTAGAGAGCTTGTGGACCCTTGGAACCAAACCAGCCTCCAGTTCCAGTGGCCCCTTCTCTTCACAGGACAAGGAAAACTCTGTTGCTTCTGCCAGGCAGATACCTGCCTTACTGATGTGGGAAGCTCATCCTCTATTTATACTATGTCGTTTTTCACTTCAAGCTCCCCGTGCACCCCTAACCAGACTCACTGGTGTATGGACCTGTCTCTACTCTCCCCAGTATCCAACCCAGCACCTCTTGTACAAACTGGAGGGGAAAGGCAGCCCCTTCCTGGAGACTTGCCTATGGCCTCCCATCTGCCTTCAGCAAGCAGGAGAGAAGAGAGGAAAGCAAAGAACTAGATGGGGGCCACTAGACAGAGGTCCCCTGTCCCCCAGATGCAGTAATATACCTAACTGGGGATCCCTTTTACGTTGCTGGTTTGATTCCACATTCCCCGGCCAAGCTTGCACCCCTTCCACATCTATTCCTCTGTGGTCCACTGCAGAATAAACTTCCCTGGTGAGGGAACCCAAATTCCTCCTTCTCCTGGCCTCCGGGCAGTGGCCTATCCATGCATACACAATATGCACTTCTGGGGAGAATGCACTTTGGGATGATTGGGCCCTAAAGGACTAGGCATCATTGTATAATGCCACCTCTGAAGAAGAGACCTTCATCCCCTTGGCCCTTAAGAATAAGGGGTGTAGAATCCTTCGGGGGGAATGAGATAGGCTGGCACCTGAGGTCATCTGCCCACTCCTGGACAATACTTTCTAAAACAACAGGATATAACACTCTCACCAAGACACACATGCATGCATATGAAGGTGTACGGCTTGATAGTCAGAAAAATAGCAAATGTTGCATGAAGATATCATCGAGGAGAATGTACTCCTCGGAAAGGGGTGGGGGAATGCTGGAGAAAGGTGAGTGGCAGCATGTAAGTGTGCCTTCCTTCTGAAATCACATACCTCCTACAGCCCTCTCAATGGCTGGAGATTTTTGACTTGCAAAGTATACTACAGTTCTGTCAGCTCCTGGAGTCACCTCTAGCTGAATCATGGCAGGATTTCCATAAAAATGGACAGAATACATGATAAACTATAGATAATTCTGGACTACTAAATGGTTTCAGAAAATTAGGCAAAACATTAGGTAACAGTTTGAGAGAGAGAGCCAGAAAAAAAGATAGAGATGGAAAGTGACGAAAAGAGACAGAGAGAGAGAGAAAGAAACTTAGAAAATTATACCATATCATCCCAAACCAAAGGCAAATTTGAACTGAAAGCAAAATGGTGGTACTTTGTGCTGTGCAAAGATGACATCTGGTGTAGGACCCTTCCAAGGCTGGTGTTCTATCACTGAGTAAACTCAGAAAACGAAGATGAGGCTTAGACCAGTACTGTGGCTGAGATCTCAAACTCCCTTTCTCTAATTACAAACGCAAAAAAAGAATATGTTACTCCATATGCCACTAAAATTACCCTCTGGATTTATTTATATCTTGAGGTATGTACCTAACTCTGAGAAGATAGAATGAGAGAATGAAGCTTTCAAAACTCATTTCCATAGTTTTGTGTTTTCAATCCCCCATGCTAATGATCTTTTAATGCAGATTTTATCTGTGAATTCTATTTATTGTAAGTGGTCATTTGCTAGCTAATGTATTTATTTATTCATTTATTCATGTTAGGAAATAGAAATGCAGAATATGTGTTGTATTCTCTGATTATATCAGCAGATAGCTCAATCACATTCTTAGAATAATGTTGCCACAAACTTTTGAATTGATAATAGACTATTGTGTACACAAAATCCAGGTTCTTAAAAATAAAAATGCTCTGTTTTCTTCTGAATAAAGCAATTAGTCTAGGTCAGTAATAATTTTGTATAAGTTAATAAATGTTAACTTCTTTGAGTTTAATAACACTTCCTATGGGTTTTGTAGCTGAATATAAACCACCTACCTTTAAAGCTGGGGGAAATCTTGTTTATTTCTAAGAAAATATGTAATTTTTGATGGATTCTCTAGAATAACATTGGATCTGTCAGAATTAATTAAATATATGTGAATGGTCCAATAGTCAGATGAAAACCGTGATCCTTGTGGTACTGATTTAAAACAAACAACAAACAAATCTACAACAACGGAGGCTCTCATAGATCATCTAAAACGATAAAACCTCCATTATTTACAATCTTCATGACTCATCATTCAAGTGTTCCTGCAGTTCCACCTACATTAAAATTTCCAGAAAAGCTTTTCAACTCGTGGCCTGAATCCTCCCTCTTTCTCTAACCATTTTCCTTCTCCAGCTCACTGCCCTAAACTATACTCCCTTGAGACATTTATACTTATGATTATCACCAAGACATGTCCTTTTCTGTACTGAAAGTTTCAGCCAAGGAGAAGTCAGCTTCACAAACACAGAATTAAAGTATTGCCGAAACTCAGTGAGGTTTTTTGTTCTTTTTAAAATGCATTTGGGTCACAGTAATGGATTAGATACCTTGAACAGCCTTGCGTCAGAGTAGTATACAGATCTGTTTTAATTTAGCCACCAGTGTGTCTAGGTCAAATTTTTTTTTTTTTTAAATTTTTAATTCACAGCTTCTGTTCCCAACCAAACTTGGGACCGCTTGCCTGCATGCAGTAAAGCCAATCTATTGACACCAGGTTGTGGTGAAGCAAAGTGCAGCATTTATTGTAGGATGCCAAGCTAGGAGTCCAGGGCAGCTAGTGTGCCAGACACCGGAACTCCTGGATGGGTTTTAGGAAAGCATCCTTAAAGGCCAAGTGAAGGAGGTGTGTTGTAGGCTCTCATGCACAATTCTCTGATTGGTTAGTGGTGAGGTAACAGGGTGGTGTCACAGGGTTAACATTAGCAATCTGGAAGCTCCAGGAGGCCTGGGGACTATGTGCTCGTGGTCATCAAATAGTTAACATCTTCCATTTGGTGGGGGTTTTAGCATCTGTAAATTAACTTAGGAAATGTGCATCAGATATTGTTATCTAGGTACTTCAGAGAGGAGCTTAGCAGAGGATATGCAGGAGGGGTCTGTCCAGGGAAAGCCCCATAGGGTCCTACTTGGTTACACTTGTGGTTAAAATAGGCTTTAAAGATATTCTTCCATTATTAATAAATTCCACCAATGCCACAGAAAAGAATTTCTCTTGCAGCATAGAGCCTGGAGCCTGGGTCCCTTTCCCAACTGCTCATCCCAGATCATCTCCATGGGGAAATTTAAAGTACAAAAAGCTTCTTCATTACACTTTGAGGAACTCTTTGAATATAACCTACATATATACCAGGAAGCCAAGTAAGCTACATTACAGAAAATAATACCATCACTTATCTTGGTCCATGCAGCTCATGAGTTAGACACTTAAGAATTCTAGTCTGTACTGTTCCCAGTCACTAGCTCCATCCTACTAAAATTATTCAGATTTCTCATTTCTCTATATTTGTAGTTATCACAGTGATAAGTTTGATCAACTAAATATGGCATATACTATGTGCCTGGCACTGATCCAAGGACTCTATACATATTTTTCTCAGCATAACTCTTATAGCAGAAACATAAACTGTGATTGAAATATAATATAGAATCAGTTCTGAACTCAGGACATAAACCCTCAAAGTTTCTTTTTTTTTTTTTTTTTTTGTGGTACGCGGGCCTCTCACTGTTGTGGCCTCTCCCGTTGCGGAGCACAGGCTCCAGACGCACAGGCTCAGCAGCCATGGCCCACGGGCCCAGCCACTCCGCGGCATGTGGGATCTTCCCAGACCAGGGCACGAACCCGTGTCCCCCCGTGTCCCCTGCATCGGCAGGCGGACTCTCAACCACTGCACCACCAGGGAAGCCCTCAAAGTTTCTTAATAAAATAAAGAAAAAAGAGATGAACAAGGACAAGGAGAAGAAAAGGAGGAAAAGGAGAAAAAGAAGAAAGGATATTTGCCAGAAGGTTAATAAAGAAATGAGATCATGTTAAATATGTAAGTTATGTACTTAAAGTAACTGTTGTACTCTCAGTGGCTACTGAAATTTCTCCTTTGCTTACGCTTGATGATGTCCGTGTAGATGACTGAACCAGACCCCAAGCATTTTCCTACTGGTGATGGAACTATCAAAACCAATGCTACTAATAGTTTGAATTACATTGCTCCCCATTTTTGAATGTCTTAGACTATATCTTGAGTCCCTACTATATATAATGAACATATTACAAATATACTTTACAACAGTTTATGAGACATGGTTGTTGCTCTTTGCAATGTATCCTTGAAGTTCCTCTTACCAAAGTTCTTTTCTGTTGCTTGCCTCTGGGTTTGCCATCTGAGTTGTTCTGACCAAGGTGATGGTACCATCATTACACAAACAGAAGGCTTAAAATGTGCTTGTAGGATGGACTTCCTTATGTGCTGTGAGAAGAATATGTTTTAGACACAGGAGCAGATCACCACCCACTGCCAGCCTGAAGCAGAAACTCCTCTGCTGAACCAATATTTATTAGCAAAAAATAAATGTTCATTATTTTTTGCTACCAAGATTTCTGAGGCTATTTGTTATGTAGCATTAGTAGACTGGTGACTAATACAGACAGTAGACCTGGCTTCTCTCTGAGCTTATTTTAGACCTCCTTGTAACTCTCAGCGTTCCAGGCATTCTGACCTCCTCTCATGTCTTCAACACACTAAATTTATTCTTACTTCATGATCCTTAGGCAGGCTGTTCTCTCTGCCTGGACTTTTTCCCATGGATTGCTTTGTAGTTCCTTCTCATCTTCCAGGTTTCAGGGTATTACCTACTCAGTGAGGCATTCTCAAACCACCATGTCTAAATACAGACCCCATCCCTCATCTCTGTAAGTCTCTATCACATATGTTGTTTACGTTATTCATAATTATTTGTTTGTTTTCTTGTTCATTGTCTTTATGGCTAGTTCCCTGAGAGTGGGGAGTATATCAGTCTTTTTCTCCAGTTAAACTATAGTAGACCCCCAGAGTGCCTATTTAATGAGTAAACTATACAAATGCATTAACCCCCATTTACCATACCCCAAGCCACCGCAAAACTGCATGAACACCGCACACAGGTAACAAACTCACAGATAATAAGATGTATCCTCTTTGGATAGAGACATTTTTTTCTTTCTTTCCTAGTTTGAACACTCTAACATTTTATTTTTTTGAAAGTACAACATCTGAAATAAGCATCTCTGATATGCTGGTGATTCCAAACTGGAGCTCTGGAGGGTGGTCAGATTTATTTTTTCCCTATTTTCCCACCACAGTCTGTCTGGAAACTCTCATTTTAGTGTTTTTTATGTCACTGATTACTAAAATAAAGATTTAATAGTAGGAATATATTCATGTTCATCAAATTCTGATTACAAGTGGTACATTTAGACACCAATTTTGGTCTTTTTTTTCCAGCTTGACACTTCACTCTATGGTTTTCTGATGTAACTAGATAGCATATATCATCCTATGATTTGTTTTTTCCAAACTATTTGGCTTTAATAGTATATTCAGAAAGTGTAGGAAAAGGCCGTTATTTTTTTCCTTTACATTTTCATTCCATTTTCCTTTCAGCCAATATAAAGGTATTTTCTAAATTATTTACTAGATATGAGCATGAATTCTTACAAAGTATATAGATGTATAAATACATATAATGTCTACAGTTATTTTATAGGATGACAAAGAATTCTTCATAAAGATCAGCCAGTTTCTCTGTAGTTATCATCTGCCCACCTCTAGTCAAAGCACTGAGTATGCTTTTATATATGGCATTTCTTTTTTCAGGAATTAGTTTCCTCTCTGAATTAACTTGCTTCTATAAGAAAGAAAAGTTAATAAGCTCCAAGATTCAAATTATAAGATGACACAAGCTACACAATAAGTGTGCATTAGTTATTCTATAATTTATATTCAAAATTGGAGAGGTAATTTGCAAACACCTCATAATAAATCCTGAGCTAAAAGAAATGTTTGTCAAATTTTTCTCTCACTTTGTTTTCTGTGGTATGTAGATGTCCAGTTGTAAATTTGTCACATTTTCATACTTCCTCCTATACTGCTCTCCTTCTTTGATTTCTTTTCTAAAAGTAGAACAAAAAGCAAGCAAATTAAAATTCATATCTATGAAATGAATTTTGCAAAGACATTATTTTCTCTCTCTTTTTTTTTACTTTTCCCAAAGTTCTGCTTCCCAATTAATACTTCAAATAAGTTTAGTCTATCTTGAAATAACTAAACATTAGGAACATTATTTATAAGCCTCAACTTATCTCTTAAGATTTAGTATCACCATTCCTGTTACTATCTGACATTCTTTTCAGAATCACAAATTATCAAATTCCAAACCAAACCAAAAATTACCCTCCAAACAACTCTTTATTCTAGTTTCGTATTTCTGTCTGAGGTACACCAATATATTCGGAACCATAATTTAAATTTTTAGAGTCACCAAAACTCTACATCCCATCATTCACTGAGTCCTTCAGATTCTCTTCACCATACATGTTGCTGTTATTCTGGTCCATTAACCCTTTACTGGACCAGTGCAATAGCTCATTCCATCTCCAGCTCCTGAAATAAATTCTATACCTGCCACATAATTCACTTTTAAAAGACCAATTCTGCTCATATCCTTTGCCTGTTCAAAAACTTCTAAGAACATCTTATTTCGCATAAGTCAGGTACGAATTTGAAGTCAGGTACCAATTCATTTTAGCACCTGAGGCATTCCATTCCTAGACTCCTAAACTATTTTGCATTTTCCAACGATCCCTGTTCATGAAATCTTCTCTTGTCCCTCCACCATATCTCAAGTGTATGCTATAGGTTTAAGTAATTTCTTCTGTCTTAAATATTTTTCTCTCATTTTTTTCCCTGGAGAGGTTGTATCCATGCTTTCAGGATCATCCCTTTTATTTCCATGAAGTAATCACTGATCACCTCTAGTCATTAACTCTCTAAGCCATAATATTTTGACCTTTTGCATGATACTTGCTAACACAAGTTGGATTTCAGATATAACTATGCCGTAGCCAGTGGAGAGGGGAACATATCAAATGAGGTATACTGCAGATGGCCCTGAGCTAGATGAAAACTGAAAACTCCAAACTGTGTGTGTGTGTGTGTGTGTGTGTGTCTGTTAGTAAGATATATACTGGTTGAATTGTACACCTAGGATACTATTAATTAAAAAGGAAAATATCTTTAGTTATTCGTATAGTGGACAGAAAAGGAAAAGCACCAAATTATCTGTCCTTCATACTCTCCCACCACTACTGGCAGAGCAAGATCATCATGGACCAGGCATCCTGCTTAGAATCAGTGAGACTGGCAATAATTATGCAGCTAGTGAGGTTTTTTTTAGACCATTCTGGATATCATTGGGTGTATCAGTGAGATTTTTCTGCTTAACAAGCCACCTTAACACTCTGGGTCTTATTACAACAACCATTTATTTAGCTCAGGACTCTGTGGGATGGCAGTTTAGACTGGGCTCAGCTGGGTACTTCTGGTCGATTCTGGTAGACTGGTCTCAGGATCCAACAGTTTGGCTGGTCTAGGGAACCTCAGCTAGTGACTTCTGTCTTATCCACGTGATCTCCCACTTTTCATCAAATTCAATCAGGTCCTCACACGGCAGCTGAGCAGGATACCAAGGAAGCAAGCAGAAATGTGCACTGCCTCCTAAGGCCTAGACTCAGACAGGTTCATCATCGCTTCTACCTCACTGTACTCACAGGAGGAGCTATAAACCACACTGCAAGGGCTGTGGGCTACCACTCGGGGTTCTCATGTTCCATTTTTTTTCAACTGCTCTGAACAAATGAGAGGCACCCTTCCACATTCACCTTCCCTGACTGGGCTCAGGGTTTTTACTGGGCTTCCCTGCTTCAGCCCTGGCAATCAGATGCTGAGCTGCTCTCCTGATGCATCTCCTGTAGGGTTTTTCTATCAGGAGCGTGGAGGAAATTACTTTTATTGGCTTGTTTACTCCTTAGACCCGTTCTGAGAGATGGAAATTTATTAATGAACCAACTGCTTTATCTTATTTGGGGGAAAAAAGTTTTAATATAACAGTAAACAAAACATTTGATAAGAAGTCTAAAATTACCTTTACGTCATCTAATCAAACAATTAACAACGAACACATACATAATTTATATATATATTTTTTGTTTTCCCCCCAGGTAAACAAACCTAGCAATCTATATTTTTTAGGAAATTCTCCATATTGATGGGTCTGAGAAGGCTTCACTTAAAAAAGCTGAGTAGTGAAAGAGGGTAGTACAGGCACAGGGTCCCTAAGGCTGGAAGTCTTTCCTGCATTCCAGAAGTGGGCATTTTGATGACATTCATTAAATGAGCAGGACGGGGAAGAAAAGAATCCAGGGGTACACTTAAATAATTGGGAGTCAAGAAGGGGAGGACTAGTTCTAGGTAGTATATCAAAGTGCACAGGCAAATGAAAAGTGGTACAGAAGAAGGTTCTAGTCTGGGGGGGGCAGGGAAGAGGACATGTCCTGAGAAAATCAGAACAATTAAGGCCCCTATGCAGTTTGGGTACAGGTGTTCCTAGAGAAACAGAAATATTCATGAAATATTGTCCTAACAACTGATCAGGATTAAGGAGAAAGAACATGGAAAAACAATCCTGAGATTTGAGACAAAATGTAACACTAAATGGAAACCAAAACTAATCAATTGAGCGCACCATATTGGTTCTGATTGGCAGCAATGCCTATACATAGAGACCTTCAATGGAAAAGATTGAAACCAGGGAAAGTGTAGAAGTTATTTGTGTGTATGTGCTATTTAAATAGTTAAAATTTTTTGCTTATTGAGCATGTTTTTGTAATTTTTGTTTCATTCACAAAGTATAAACACTTTTTTGGTCTGTCAGATGCCTAGTACATATCTAGTGAATATCAAAATTGTTATTGTGCCAAAAATTATTATATGCAATCCAGATCCTGCTTCAAGAAAGAACTCACTGCCCAGCTGTGAGAAGTAAGGTTAGATGGAAGCCTCTTACTGTCAGTCTGTCTCAGTTTTTGAGTCAAGTTCATGCTTCTCTAGAAAAGCCAGCCAATGACCGAGCAAGGCAGTGATGCAACAGCCTAGGCATTTCTGCCCAATGTGGACTCATCTAAAAGACAGTCTTTGTTTAGGAACTGTCTGTTGAGGATGTTTTGTTACTTCATGAATCACCATGTTACTCTTTGCTTCGGATCTGATTGATTATGGTATTTCACCAGTATGCTATGAAATGGAGTCTTTGTGGTAGCCAGGAGGCTCAGCTGGCATCTCAATGGTATGGGAGAATGAAAGCAAAGGTAAGGGTTATGAGGGTACTTGAAAAACTGCAAATAAAAAATTTTATGAACCCTTGATTCACAGTAATAACAAGAAAAGTATAACTGTTGACACTTAAAGATAATCCACATCTTCATTCTTGTTCCCAAATCCCACCTTTACATCTAGATCATCTTTTCCTAGCATGTATTGAAACTTCTTCCCTTTTCTATTCTTTTTATTTTTCAGTATGTGAGCATGCTACTATCCTGATAGAGTAAATGAAAGAAAACCTAAAAGGGAGATACTATGATGAGTGCTAAATAACTAAAAAGATACTACCACAAAGTACTGATATAATCCTGAATAAAATAAACAGAGTGGGTGTGAATGTCCATTGCAGTGATGATGGTAGTATGGTAGGTAGAAATCAAAGAGAAGAGATAGTGAAAATAGAGAAATGAAGGAAGCAACTATTCAGATTAAGGTTTGAAATTTACAAGGATTGATAGGAATCAGGATTATATCTCTTTTTTGTTGTTCATAAAATTGAATTTTCACTAGAAATGATGCTGTCAGTATCTGTCATCTTTCAATTTGATAGACTCTGACATTTTTTAACCCTGTTCTCCTCCAATATCCATATGTATTTCGCACAGAGCAGGAATAAAATTCTGACTTTTATGATGTGATCTAATTAATATACATGATTGAAATACAATCTAGGAAATCTTAAACCACAGTGTTCCCAAATAACTAAGATTTTACTCATCCATGCTTTATATCTGGAAGGAATATTTATTCATGCATCCAACCATCCAACCAATCACATTTGCACATATTTGGCATTCGTTATTAATTTGCAGCATAGTTTAGGTTTTATATGCACAGGTGTTCTTCATGTAACTTCCAGGGAATCGTATATTTTCAGAGATGCATCTAAATTTTAATTTGCCTAAAATAACTGGCCACATCTGTGATTTTAATGTCAACATAGAAGTATTCTGGGATTTACTAAGCTTCTTGAAAAACCAGAGCAATGTTGTACTGCATTTTGGATATCTTCTAAGAAAATATAGAAATTTGAAAGTGTTTATAATCCATGAAGATTTTATAACACTTGAGCTGAAATATATTGTAAGAAATCTCAGACCATCCTATAATGAAAATAGAAATTTTCAACACAGATATTACTTGAAAAGAGCAGGGGGAAGGTATCTCAACACACACAACTTCTTGATAAGATCCTAAGGTATTACCTATCTCTTTTGGAAATCATCATAAGTTAGGGGCCTCCTTTCAGTGCAAGGAGATGAATTAGAGAAACGGGACATGACTTCTGAAGTTTGGAACATCATGCCTTTAATGTGTTCCTGAATTCACAGAAATACTAAAATCTTAAGATAGTTCCCTGGATTATTGAAAATAGACATTTGAGCTAACACACAGTTTACTCATGTTCACACATAGTTAACATACATGTTGCCGCATATAATGAAAAGAAAACCAAGAAACGAGTAACTCTGGGAGTTTTTATAGATAAAAATGTGTACCCCCAAAAGGCTAAACTTGCTATCAGATGCTTTGTGTTATTCTGCTTGCACACAGCTCTGATGGTTTGAGGTTGATTTTAGGCCAAGCTATGTTTGTCCTTGAGGTGTTTGATACCACTGTCAAAACTAGGATTTCAGGGGCTTCCCTGGTGGCGCAGCGGTTGCGCGTCCGCCTGCCGGTGCAGGGGAACCGGGTTCGCGCCCCGGTCCGGGAGGATCCCACATGCCGCGGAGCGGCTGGGCCCGTGAGCCATGGCCGCTGAGCCTGCGCGTCCGGAGCCTGTCCTCCGCAGCGGGAGGGGCCAACACAGGGGGGGGCCCGCGTACCACAAAAAAAAAAAAAAAAAAAAAAAAAAAAAACTAGGATTTCAAAGAATCATTGAACTGATTATCCATGTTTTTAGATCCATGATTGTATCCCCAAACCTAGGTGAAACACAGCAATTTTAATCTCAGTTAAATTGCATGTCATAAATATACCTTAATAATAATACAAAATGGAAAAAATAATAGTAGATTTAAGATTCATTTACTATAGTTAGCACTTTTAAAAAAAGATTCTAGGGCTTCCCTGGTGGCGCAGTGGTTGAGAGTCCGCCTGCCGATGCAGGGGACACGGGTACGTGCCCCGGTCCGGGAAGATCCCACATGCCGCGGAGCGGCTGGGCCCGTGAGCCATGGCCGCTGAGCCTGCGCGTCCGGAGCCTGTGCTCCGCAACGGGAGAGGCCACAACAGTGAGAGGCCCGCGTACCAAAAAACAAAACAAAACAAAAAAAAAACTAAGATTCTATTAATCACAAGTTATCTTTATTAATCATAGTTAATTGAATGTGTAATTCAAAGTGATAGAGAAAGCAAGGGCCTTGTCCGTAATGGTCAACAGATTCTATTGGCTTAATGGCCTTGTCAATGATAAGGCTCTAAAGTCTAAAATTCTTCATTTTTTTGTGCGGGGTTTGGAAATGTAGAGCACGTATCTTCTTAAATACTAAATATGGTTTGCCAGATATTTCTTTTGTTTCATTTACACAAAACTGAATGTTACTTTTTGTTGTTGTTGTAATCTGCAGGAGAAGGTGAATTGAATTTGGCACTTCCCTCTTGCTACTCAGCGAATGGGACACACTGGTAACTATGTCTCATCTTGGCCAAGACGGCTGTACTGGGTAACTGGCACATCAGAAATCTAGTTGCATGAAAGTGATCTTTGTAAGTAATAAATGACACACATTTAACTAGTACTTGTTACAGTCTTCAGGTTGCCACTGGTCTCAGATTTACCCATCAAAAGGAGCATAGTGGCCCTGTTGTTTTTCATCCCTGTCATAATAATACCACTGAAATATGCAGGATACTTAGCAGTTTAGGTTAGGCCTTTTTATCAATGTCTCTTCAGTATATGACTTAATGCATGAATGCCTTTTAAAAATTCAACTAGTGAGAATTCAATTAGTGAGGTTAAATAAAAATATCCCACATTTTAAGAATAGAAACTAAATAAGTAAGGGGGCTATTATGTATATATATATATATATATATATATATATATATATATATATATGAAGAGAGAGAGGGAGAGTTTTTCTTCTAAGTCTCAATAAAGCTTTTGCTCACAGGTTAATTTAAGAAAACAATGTAGCTTGGTGTTCATGAAAAACACAGTCATCTGGTTTAAAATGACAATAGTTGAAGTAAAAATGAGGTAATTATGTTAATAGCCTATTGAAGATTTCAGTCAATAAGGGAGGACACAATTTGGGCACCTTATTAATCATTCATTTTTGGAGTTGTATGACTTGTAACCTGCTCTGTTGGGTTAACTCAATTAGAAGTGCTCGCAGGTATCATAAATCTCTTCATTTTAAGTGCATCATTAATTTTATGACAAAATTAACCCAACACCATTAGAGCAACAGGCAAATCTTGACAGCTGTTTTTCCTTAGACTGTTCTAGTTGATATTTGATGGGGTCCACAAACAATTTTACCAGTTCAGTAGGTTTTTACCTTGAGCCTGCTACAGCTGATGGGATCCTAGAATCAGTGGTGACATCAGTTGTGCTACACACAGCCTTTCCCTACCACACAGAACCATCCCTGATGTGTTCACTCTAATAGGGGAAGGTTACTTTCAACTTTCTGCTTGTGGTGCTCTGATAACCTTGCATACTTAATTGTAATTGAGAGTCAAGTGACTTGTACAGAGCATGCATTTTAACTAGCTATCAAATGAATAGCGAGGTTGTTTGTATAGATTTTCTTTCTTTGTACTAATTGGGAGTCAATGTTCAGGATCTTGTCTTGAAGAGTCCACTGAAAACGTTCATTTCAAATATATATATATATATATATATATATATATATATATATATCCAATTACAAGCATGGGATTCAGAGTTCATTTTGCATTCTAATATAGACCAAAAAGAAGCATTTAAATGGATGTGCAGGTATCATGCTTCAAGTAATAATGACGGTAAGGTAAATATTCAAAAAGATTTGTGTTTTCTATTGCAGTCTTTAAGATAAATAAAAATGTGTTATTTTAAAAATCATTAAGCAGGCAGGAGAGAACTCTGTAGGCATAAATATATCTTAATTGAATTTGAACAGAAATTATACTTTTTAAAAAAGGGCAAATAATTCAAGATTTGAGGATTCCACAGAAAATAAATGGAATGTAGAATGGAGGCAGTAGTTGAATATCCAAAATACTTTTGTGTCCAATTATTTAAAATGAAGACACTTAGGCAAAAACTATTTAAGTTCTAATTTTTGCCTTCTGCCTGGGTTTATAGCACTACCAAAATAGTTGCATACAGTAACATCCGCCTTGAAAATAATTTAAAAATTCATAAAACTATAAATAGTTTATTATTCTATGAAGTTTATGTTTGCCATACCTATATTTACTAAACAGATAGTGATCCTATCCATGCCTCTGTGTGGTCTACAAAATGTGAGATGATCATCAAGTTTCCTGAAAGAGGGTGAACACAGTGCTGAGATCAACAGTGAATATATATTGCTGTTCTTGCATAAAAGAAAAAGTTTGAATCTTCTGATGGGGATTGAAGAAAATGCATCTACCAGATCAGTAGCTGTACACCAAGTGTCATAACCTATGTTAACATATTCCTGTAAAAATATCACATCTGGCAAAGGATCGCAATTGGGGCTGCAACTTAGTTAAGTTTATAGTAGTCCATTGTCATCTGCCAAATAGATTCATTCATTTATTTATTTTTGACTAATGGCTTAAGACAGGAACCAGCACCACCATATCCTTTAGATCTTTAATTGGGGCACCAATCTCTGAAATTCTTCCAGGAATGTATTCTTGCTTCTGATTTACTATTTTGACTTGAAGATAGGGCAGTTTCAGGAGTTTTCACACTTAACCCTTATCATAATCACTGTTCCTCTGCAAATCAGAGTGAAAATGTCGGAGTTTGGCCAGGTGCTCAGAAAATGCATCCCAAATGTGTATTGATGGGCCAGGAAATAGCTACTGGGTAGATAGTTGGATGCCCTAGATCCACTAAAAGATAAACCTGGATCAGAACTTTACTTATTACTTGGCCTCCATAGGCTCCCACTAAACAAGGGGCATGATGATTGTTATGGTATCCTCTTATCAGTTTGGATACTATATCCAAAAACATTCAAAAGTTCTGAGTATTTCCTTTTTCCATTGTGAGGTTAAGTCTGGCAATTGGCACAGCACCTTTGAGGACAGATTGAAGGAATATTTATTCTTTCTCAAGGGCATTTGGTTTCACTTTCAATTATTGGATTCTGGGCCTGTGAACTGACTTAGGTTTTGAAACCACATCAGGAGTCATGAATTTTTATCCATTGCTGTAGAGGATGTAAATCTTCTATGTGCCACCTCTAAATTTCTTTGGATGTAAGGTCAAGTAACACCCTAGTTGGCTGCGCATCTATCTTGCTACCAGAAAAATCTATGGCCTATCAGTCATTGCCACAGACCCAAGGCACCCTGCTTGCCACTTCACCCTTGCTGTCTATAGCAGTAAATATTTCTACCTTCTGCCTATTGGATAAATGCTGCCACTTAAAGCATGACATTCTGAAATCCTATTATCTCTATTGACACTGTAGAGCCCAGTTCCAGAAAACATCTCCTATTATCAAACCCAGCCTACCAAAGTTTTTTATTTGCCCTCTACCAGGGAATCTTTTATTACCTTTGTGAAGAGAGTATCCTCTTGGACTTTACGCAAAACATGGTTGACCCATACACTAGGTCCTAATATGCAGTAGGTCTGGCCTAACATTCCCACCTACCTCCTTGAGCCTTCTGACCCCAAATACTGTTAAGGCAGTTCCAGCATCTCTGCCTCATTTATTGAGGACCGTCATATTTCCCATGATTTAGGGATCCATCACAGCACAAAATAACTAGCTCCAGACACTCTTACCATGATGTTAAACAAATTATCCTCTTGTATTCTTTCCTACTGATCCAGTGTCTTCATGATCCACTTTTGAATGTGTTCCCTTTCATAATAACCAGGTCTTCTACTTTTTCCTGGAACAGGAACTGTTTCCCTGCTTGAGCTGGTTGAACCTGGTTATTGATATGAAGGCAATGAAATGGGAACAAACTGTGGGGAGAACAAGGATGACCTTGCAAGGCATCCATTTTAGGTGAGATTTTTACAGAGCCTCCAGACAAAGGCAGGCTGTTTTCCTTTAGCAGATGGGCAGGTGTCCCTTCTGTCAGTCTGGATGATTCAGAGAAACTTGGAGGTTTGACATTTTCACTCTTGTCCAAGCAAATATCCCCTACCAAAGTTTGCTTTCTATAAGATCACTGACCTTAAGCTGTGAGACAAGTCAAGTCTACACCAGGGTACCTCCTTTGTAGCTCTGCTCCATGTAAAATGAAGTCCGGGTCTAATTTTCAGTATAGCCTGCGTGAAGCTATAGGAGATAGGGGTCCCTTCAACTGCCTCCAATTCAGCCTTCTGACCTGTAACAGTGTGCCTTGAGGTGATTGTTGGCTAAGCTGATTGATTCTATTTTTCTTTTAAGACTTAAATAAATTATACAAAAATATAATCCTTATAATTACTTTTGTCCCTATATTGTCCAAGGACCACAGCTACCATGTAAGCCAATGCTACATCTTCTACCTGTAACTCATCCTGGTTAGCACTAGTGAGACTCTTAGAAATTGTGATGCCACTGCATGTCAGGGTAATCATTCCCCCATTTATCCCCAACAATGGGGTCCTTATTATATCTGTCTGTTTAAGAATTCCTTCCTGATGCTTTACTTTGAAAGGCCACTTTTTATTTCCCAAAATAAAGCTTGGAGCTTGAGACATGGGCCTTATGCAAGCAGTTTGTATTGGGCAGTGATTTCGAGAATAGGTACAGGAAACTGGGAATAGCAGACAATCCATACAAGCAGGTGTTATCAAATTGATCACTAATAAGGGAATCTTGGGTTTTTTTCTCAGAGACCTTCGAAAAAGATAGGAAGAATGAAGCATGGAATTAGCTAAGAGATGGAATTGGGACATTTTTTTATTGGTTAATGGTTGCTCCATGTTGTATTAACACCTTCACATCTCCAGGTTGCACAGGCTGAGTGCCAGGTAGGTTCCTGTAGATGTTCCTGTCCTCCCCATGGTCTGCCCTCATATCATTTGTCTTCAGGCAGATAATCAAGGTCAATTAGGTGTGTATCTTGAGTAAGACATTTTTGAGACCTGGTCAATAGGAGGGGGAGAACATTCAAGAGTAGATAATGAAGACGTTGGACCAACAAGGAAGAATATAAGAGAATTTAATATTTAGCAGGGCATCTAGAGCTAGTTGTTTTGTACTGGCTCAGAGGTGCCCCAGGGCAGAAGCAAGAGTGTGTCACAGGTCAAATAATGGCACCATAAAGATGCCTGTGCCTTAATCCCTGGAATCCATGAATATATTAGCTTACATGGCAAAAAGGACTTTGTAGATATAATTAAGGTTATGGACCTTAAAATAAGGAAATTATCCTGTATAATCCACATTGGTCCAACCTAATCACATAAGCCCTTAAACGCAAAGAGCTTTCTCTGGCTGGAAGCAGAAGAGATCAGTAGAAATGTAACTCAGGGAGACTGCAAGCATGAGGGAGCTATGAAACATGGTTCTGGGATGTAGGGGTCCACGTACTAGGACCCTAGAGATATCTGTAGGAGCTAAGGATGGACCCCAGCTGACAGCCAGCAAGGTAACTAGAACCTCAGTTCTACAACTGCAAGGAACTGGATTCTGCCATGAGCCTGAATGAGCTTGGGAGCACATCCTCCCTAGAGCCTGTGATAAGAGCTCCGGTCGTTAACACCTTGATGCCCGCCTTGTGAAACCTGGAGCAGAGAATCTACTCAAGCCAACCTGGACTTCTGACCTACAGAACTGTGAGATGACATATGTATTGTTTTAAGAGGCTAAACCTGTGGTAATTTGTTATGGCAGCAAAAAAAAAGCAAATCCAGAGAGAGACTAAGCACAGCTGAGGCCAAGTTCTCTGTTGTGCTCCTGCAAAGCTAAGTGCAGCAGACAGATTAGAAAGAGGTGAAATGTGACGCTGTGCGGTGGGAAGTAAGAGGTGTCTAATGCACCTTTAAAGGACAACATCTGGAGGAAAGATACAGGGCTACTAATCTCTGTGGACGAGTTCTAAGGACTGAAGACATGGCTGTGGATAGGAGAGAGGAAGCCATATTCCCAGATATTGCACCCATATTGTTTATTAACAGTTAAAGAGGAAACTAGCAGTTTTAAAAGGCATCTGACAAGGAGCCTTTGATTCAGTTATTTGTAATTTTCTCTAAAACACTTAGGAAAATCCAAAAATATTGATAAATCAGTATGATATGTGTGAGAGTTTTTAGGTGAAGTGGAGCTAAGTAAAAAACAAACCAAAACCATTGGTAATCTACCAATAATTTCCCTGATGAAACTGAGCCTCCGTATAATTTAAAAAATGTGTTTCCCCCATACTCAGCATCAAGATGCAAAGGCCTGGGATCTGTATTAGAAAATAAAGTGGATAGCCATCCTCTACCAGTCAGTGCTTCTTGAGGTGGGCAGAGCACTTCCCCAATCCAAGCTTCAACATTCTTTCAAAATGTGATGCTGCCAGAAAATAGTCTAGACCTCTAGGACTGTTTTCAAGAAAGAGAAGGGGTGCTGGAGCACTAAAGAAGTCTGGTGCTTTCCTAATGAATTCATGGACCAGGTATTTGGAGGTGCAGCTGGGTGTGGATTACAGGAAGAATCCCCATAATACAGCATACAGGAGCACTGACATTTTCTGCACTTTCTTATTGTTTAAGTAAAGATATATTGATATGAGAATGAAATTAATTAGACTGATTCTTAGAAAAGACCCACTAGGATATATGATGGAGAAATGGACCAGAAGTTATAGACCTAAGAAAGATATTTAAGAGGCATAAAATTGATGGAAAGAGTGGACAATAAATATTGTATACCCTATTTGCTGGGAAGCACTGGAAGTAGAGTGTTTTCTCTGTAATTAAACATTAGTGAATGGCGGGACTTCCCTGGTGACACAGTGGTTAAGAATCTGCTTGCTAATGCAGGGGACATGGGTTTGATCCCTGGTCCGGGAAGATCCCCCATGCCGCAGAGCCACTAAGCCTGTGAGCCACAACTACTGAGCCCACATGCCACAACTACTGAAGCCTGAGCACCCTAGAGCCCACGCGCTGCAACTACTGAAGCCCGCGTGCTGCAACTACTGAAGCCTGCGTACCTAGAGCCTGTGCTCCACAAGAAGAGAAGCCACCACAATGAGAAGCCCACCCACTGCAACAAAGAGTAGCCTCCGTTCGCCACAGCTAGAGAGAGCCTGCATGCAGCAACAAAGACCCAATGCAGTCTAAAAAAAAAAAAAAAAAATTAGTGAATGGCAAAGAAAATGTAAAAAGCACTTGGATTATGCTTTTAAAAATTCCATAGGACAAGGATTTGAAAACATCATTCTCTAGACTTACAGATTGTTACAAAACAAAAACTTTTGAAAATAAGTTGGTATTGTGAGTAGGAAACAGGAAACAGATACTATGATACATCAGCAGAAAACCATGAGAAGAAAATACACTAAACAGAATAATAAAAAACTAAGTTAAAAAGAAAGTTGAGTGGGCTTCCCTGGTGGCGCAGTGGTTGATAATCTGCCTGCTAATGCAGGGGACACGGGTTCGAGCCCTGGTCTGGGAGGATCCCACATGAGTTGAGCAAGATAAGGAAGGACCCATCCTCAAGGCACTTGCATGCATGCACACACAGAGACTCACACATGAATACATGAAAAATAAATTGAATCTGCAGGGGAAAAAAGTAAATCAAGAATCCAGGCCAGAAACTTGAAAATCTCTTTAAGAATAAAGGAAAAAAAAGGAGAAAAAATATTAAGATGATTTTTCTCTAGTAAAGAAAAAATAAAGATTAAATCTAAGAACTGTAGGTGATTCTGTGTATTGAAAGAAAACACTTTGGACAGAAGTGATAAAGACCTCTTGAAGAAAACTAATCTCAGCTAAAAATAAATTGTAGTAGATAGACAAAATTAATAAAAATGTATATGTATATTTGACAATATATTTTAACTATAATTAGTTTTTGCTTTGTTTTCTTAAAGTCTGGTGAGAAATGTTACAAAGAAAGAAAAACCTGTTTGGTCTCAGACTTATCCTTAACAGCACTGAACACCAGAAAGCAGTGGGGCAGGTTCAACCTAACTTTGGAGGAAAAGAAAAAACTCCAAAAATATACATCCAGTTGAGTTGACATTTGTATTTGAACGCCTTAGAGAAATATCTGTACATATGCAAAAGTTCAGCAAATATACCACTAATAAAGGCTTTTCATAAGTATGCTTCATGAAAGATACTAATAAGACATCAGTCAAAATAAAGAAATTAAGGATGGAAGAATCATACAGTAATGGAATGATGAATTTTAAAAAGAAATCTTAAATGTAAAAATAGTTGAAAATATTCCAAATAATTGATAAAGAAAAGACAAAGCATATAAAAAATAATATTTCAGTTAAAATATTTTCTTAATGGGACTTCCCTGGTGGTCCAGTGGTACAGAATCCACCTTCCAATGCAGTGGATGTGGGTTTGATCCCTGGTCGGGGAGCTAACATCCCACAGTCCACGGGGCAACTAAGCCCACACGCCACAAGTACTGAGCTTGTGTGCCTCAATGAGAGAGCCCACGTGCCACAAACTACAAAGCCCACATGCTCTGTAACCTGCACGCCACAACTAGAGAGAGAAAACCCACACACCACAACTAGAGAGAGAAAACCCACATGCCACAACCAGAGAGAAGCCAGCGCACTACAACTAGAGAGAAGCCCACGCATGGCAACAAAAGATCCTGCAACTAAGATCTGATGCAGCCAACAAAATAAATAAATAAAATAAATAATAAAAAAATACAAAAATAAAAAATAAAAATAAATAAATTTTAAAATATCATTCTAAAAATATTTTCTTAATAAAACAACAAACTGTATCAACAAAGACTGTGAGGGTAGAGGAATCTAAGGATGTTAAATTCCTCAATTTAGATCGAGAGAAAAAAAGAATTATTTTTAAATTCTATATTTAATTATTTAGAGTTGGAAGTATTTACCAGTAGAACAAATTATAAAATATAATTTTCAAAAGAGAAAAATAAAAACAAGTAATATAGAGTTTCCATAGAATAAGCAAGAAATTGAATAAAAAGAAGTAACTAATAAAAGCACAAGAAAGACATAAAACCAAATATTTTAATGTTATAATGTTATATTTTTAAAGCAGAATAGAAAAATTAAATTTAAGCATGATTCTAAAACAAATGAATAAAATTCTCTGAAACCATAATTGGTTCTCTCTAGTTTTTAAACTTCCTATTAATTTTTCTTCTTTATATTTATTTTCTGTTTTCCAAAATGACTATTTTTTACAATAAAAATAAGCGATACAGCTTATGACAAAATAGTGAAAGAATATTGGCTTCCTGTAAGATCACTTTGGATAGAAGAAAATAAGAAGCAAATAGGGAGAGATATGATTTTGTATTAAAGAATAAGAATCTAGGAACTTGTTACCAATATGGATAAGTGTAGTGATTTCTGAAATTATAAGCCAGAGAAGCTAAATGTGATTAAAATTTATGTAAAAGAGGAGAAAAATGCCATCTTCACAAGTAATGGGACCTCAAAGTCAGTGTGTCAGAATATGTGAGTGTATGTGTATGTACACGTGTGTTTGTATGTTGTCATTATTGTTATGTGTTTATATAGATTTCCACAAACATACTATTGACACTTGTAGACTGCAAGAATGGAGGTTGCTCCATTTGAAATCTCATTGTCTGGTTATTTTCTACCTAACTTTTGACATTATTCATTGAGAAATATTGTATCAAATCAATCAAGCCATACTAGACTCTGTGTATTGTTTTTTTAAGTATCTCCATCAACAGCCTTATTTCAAACTTCTAAATTTTATTCTAAACTATATTTCACAGTTTATTCTGTGTGTGTAGAAAAATAGTTTCTCACTTATAAATTTGTATATTACTGACTTGAATAAGCTGCATATGGCTTTCACTATTGACATTATATTTTGAAAGGCTAGAACAGTTATATTACTGGTTCTCCAAACCACTACAGCATAAAAAAACTGGAAATGACCTTCTATCAGGAGACATATAATTTATGTATTAAAACTGCAAAAGAAACTATAGCTAAAAAATTATCTTGGAGTGAATAAATGACTAAAGTATCAGAATTGCATTGCCTACGTTCACTGATCTCTTACAAACCCTGTGCTACAGGGGCGGACTATCCATCAAAGAGAATGAACACCTTCTAAGCATAGAATTTATCAAACAGGCCATCTTTAGTAACAATTTTTCTTTGATTTTTGATCACTTTGGGTACAAAAAATGATGGGATTCACTAGAAACTATTTTTCAGAATAAATTGCAGCCACTTAAGTGTAATATCTACAAGAGAAAAGTTAAACCAGAGAAGTCATTTCATTTATTTTTCTTTTTTTAGACTAGATACATGCATCTCATGGCATGAAGTATATGTCCCTGGGCCTTTTGCTATTAGATAACATCAAAAACTAAATGTTTTTCTGAATAAAACTGGTTCTGAATATTTTTAATTAACTTTATCTTTGCTGGACAAGTTAATTTTCTGGATATACTAAGTTAGCAATAGATTTGGTGGTAGAGTTGAAAAATAAACCATTTTTTTTGCTCTATTGTTGTTTTTCTCATATTCAAAACACATGGAAAAATAATTTTTGTGCTATGTTACCCAGTAGTCATCTTCAAAAGAAGTGCTTGAGTCCCTCCTTTTCTTACAAGTTACAATTCAAGGGAAGCTATTTGAACAACGACTTTAATCTACATTAAATTTAAATAAATCTTTTAATATTGAGAGAGCCATTGTTAAACAAACTGACAATAACTGGAATGGGGCATAAGGTGAAGAAAGTGGTTAGCTATATTTTGCTCAACTCTGCAGAATTTTAATTATCATACATTTTAAACTTTTAAGTAAAACTACCTGAAAAAGTTGAATCTGTAAATAGTTGTAGTATTCATAGACAGGAATAAGATTTTGTATCTGTTCGAAGATATGGAGATGGGAGAGGATAAAGAAAAGTTAACAATTTTTTTTTATATTTCCTTCATCACATGTACCAATTTTCCCTGTTAGGGATTTGGAAATTGTGGGCATTTTACATATTATAGTTCATTTATAATAGCCATAAAATACATTGAGTGTTGAACTTCTTCGAGTCATCATAAAAATGGAAAGAAACATTCCTAGATGAAAACTGCAAGCTTAAATCTCAACCTCAAGATACAACAAAATAAGCATATAATCAACCACTAAACAAAATAACACATAATCATTAATGATATCAAAAAGGCCACAAATAAAACATTTGCATAAATGAAAATAGCCCAATTTATGCAAAACGGTACAAGTTTCTAAATGAAATTTTTCCCCTAGTAATGACTTTTTTAAACTACATAGGCACTTTACTAATACCAAGTTTCTATAACTCATGCATCATCAATATTAAATAATTAAAATCAAAACTTAGGACTGCCATGATTTTGGTGATGAGGAGCCTTTTTTTTTTTTTTTTTTTTTTTTTTTTGACTCAGCTGATCCAGCTGAAAGTCATTTACTAGCAGGAAACAGAACACAGCCCTAGATCAGCAGTTCTTAGCAATATTGTTCCCCAGAAGGCATGTGGCAACATCTGTAGATATTCTGGTTGTTGCAACTTTGGGTGGTGCTAGTAGCGACTAATGGATAGGAGGCAGAGATCCTGCTAAATGTCCTACTCTGAAAAGGACAACAAAGAATTACCTGGCTCAAATGTCAAAAGGCTGAAAATCTCTGCTTTGGATGGAAAGACATTTGGGTAAGAAGAAGAGTTTACCAGGAAGCATTCATTTTTTAGACAATGTGTCCCATCAAAACTTGAAGGACTATTTCAGGAAGTATTTTGGAAAGGCATTTATAAAGAATGGTCACTGGAGAATTATATACCTGACTTTCTAGCATTTATATGAGTTTTTGCAAAAGAAAATTGAAATAGAAACAGCTAGAGCCATAGAAATAAAGTTTGAGGAGTTGACAAAAAATATCTTTGTTCTCTAAACACTGAATGCAAAGTAACTGCAACTAGAAATACTATGGATTCTGATGTGGACTTGAATGAACCAGCATAGAATGGTGAAACATACTGTGAAATAAGGACCATGAGAATGTAGGTCCTTAGGATGAGCTGCATCCTGAGCTCTCTTGACTATAGCTTTCAGTGTACTAGAGAGAAAATAGGTCATTGATGCCAGACCCTGAGTGTTAGTTGGTGGGTTGTATATCATATATGTTTTGGTAGATACTTATACTAATATTAGTTGCATTGAGGTCATTCCAATCTGTGGGTTCTTCTCTTTCAAATGATAATGTCAGCTACGGTCATAAAGCTCTGATATACAAAGACCCTTTTAGATAATACAACTCAATGATAGCTCCAGTCAATCAGACCCTCCTGCATTTGCATCTCTAGCCCAATACTCCAAGTAGGTACACTAATAACTATTCCATTTACAAAATAATGTCTACAGAGCATCTAATGGATTCTGAGTTTTCCTTAAAGTACATTTTTTTGAGAATGGGAAAGAGCGGGAAGAACTTTGGCTTATTTCAACACAATTGTCATACTACTGTGTACATAACCTATCTTTCTTTCTATTGCAACATGGCGTCCATGATGAGCAATGTATGGCAGGGAAAAGGAAAAAGTAAGGGATGTGTTTCTACTTCAAGAAGAGAGAAAATGCCTTCTTATTGTGATTTGAAAAATGATGCAATGAAATCAGTCCTACCCCAAGTAGTATGTCCTAAGGATACAACAAAAATTATGTCTCATGTTTACTAAAATAACTTCCTAAGAATGTTACACTCCATAAAGAAAATAATTTTCTTTTCAAAAACTACCCAACACAAGCACTTAAATATGTAGAATTTCATTTAAATAAGCCAGTCAACAATTTGTTATAAAGTATTTAACACTTCATTGTAGAAACATAGGCAAAATGACTATTATAACCCAAATGAAAAATACTGTTCAATTTAAAAAATGTACTTAAACAAGAACCTGGAAAAGTTTATGATATGCATAACATTGTTTCAAGCAAAATTGCACTAGTATTACATAAATCAATCGTTTATAAAGGCCTCAATATGGCAAAGTTTAGAAATAGGTAGTATGCATGCACATAGTACAACAAAAAGTCTCTTTATAAAACAGCAGTGTTTTTTTTTTTAATGCTTGTACAAAGGGATAAAGAGCAACCACAAACATATTTCATCTGTTAATACATTATGACAGCTAAAAGTCAGTCATGTCTATCAGAGGAACAAAAAGCCCTCCATACCTTGTGAATAAATCTTTTGTGCCTTTAAAGATATTTGTATAAAAATGCTATACTTTTTTATACAACTTAAATAAATCGTATGTGTGTTTCAACTGAAATTTGAAAACAGACAAGTAAATGGGGTCCATGTGTTTTGTATAACCAGAAGATATCAGAGTACCAGAGTAACTGGTCAGCATGTATACTCTCCACCTTTGATTATGGGCAGATAATTGTTTTTCCATAACTTGTAAAGTTATATTTTGGATAGGGCAAATAATAGATTAGTCATATTGTATATTGAAAATATTTACTGATTACTCTATACCATAATGGCTGCCTTGCCTCTTCCTTTTGATCTTGCAAAGAGAATGCATTCACATAATTGAAATTGTGTCATCAATTTGTGTGCTTATATAGTATTCTTTAGTGTTCTGTGTGTTAGGTTGGGTTAATCTTCCACAAAATGTGCGTGACTGGGAAGAAATTCCTAAGACATGAGTGCCCAATGCCCTTTTGTGCTCTAGGCCGGCTATTTACCTCAGGACTGAGGGAAAACAAAATGTCTTCTCCCATAGCAAGTGTGTTCCTTCCACTTTTGATTATAATTTTGCTATGTTCTACTACCTAAATATAACTATTGTTTATAGGGTGTATACTTTTAGTATATCACAATAGAGTCCACTAAATTTTGGAAAATGTAGTCATATGTATTCATGCAAATTATTAATTTTATAAATTTTTAAAGGTTTTTTTGTCAAAATTCTCACTTGGCAACCTAAGACTAATTTCAAAGCTGGTTATGCTGAACTTGTGAAGGCTATATATTTTCAGCAGTCTGAATCAGTCTTAATGGGCACAAAGAAGAGAGTTGACCATTCAATCATTTTTCCATCAATTTAAACAGAAAATTAAAGGATATTGTATTACAGCTTTCAGACTGTATAATGAAAAAGTGCAGAGATTATCTTTGTTGATTAAGTAGAACCAAAAAAGTTCATATAAAATAGATTGCTCATATTCACACTACAAAGGAATATGTTGTTTTTAATTTTAACAAATTCAAAGGTGTCTTATCAGCAGCATTGGTGTAAATTGTACTGTAGTGCAGTTCTTTTTCATAAAAATACCATACAAATGGTCAATCAGTAGTCATCAGCAAAAAATAAAACCCAGAAAACTCAGAAAACAATTGACCAGAAAAAAGATAAAGGAAGAGGTAATGCTGATCCCAAAACAAGTATAATACTGTTGGAACATACAAAAGTAATCCTTACATTTTATACATTTATACAGTATATAAAAGGTATCGCTCATTATGCCACTGTCTCTCTTATCCCAATTTCTATTTTCTTTGGAAGCAGTTCTTTCCTTTCATCAACACTTCCTAAGGAGTTTCGACAGTTTTGCCCATCCATATACAATTTCGCATATATCGGATTGGAGTAATTTGTTGGCTGAAGGAGAAAAATAAATATAGTTTTATTACCTGTTTTGACCACATGAATTTGTTATTTTCTATGATGTCTATCTTTTACTGTTAACAACATTTATATGCATTTCATTTAACTTACTAAATAGTAATTATATAAATGTAATTTAAATTCTGTTTACAGGCTTTCGTCGACTTTGGCATCGTTTTAGATAAAAACATAATGGTATGTTTTTCAGTTAACTTGTGAACCTAAGGGGAGCTTTGACGTAATATTGAAAGCCTGAAGAAATCTTCCTGAAAGCTATATTCACTGCGACTTTATTTAAAAGTACAGAACATTAAACCAAATTGTCTTATGTCCAGTCCATGCTTTCTCCCCTTAATGCTATTGCAGTGGCAGGAAAGATGTGCTGCCATCTTTTTGCTTGGTTATCTAACTGCTTGGTGCTTATAATTTTTCAATATGAAATTTAAAAAAAAACACAAAGAAAAATGAAAGTAAACTACATTAGTTGTGTAAACTTTAAAAAATAAAAACAGTATTTTTGCTTCAAACAATCTCTATGTACTTATTATTGGAAATATTTTTGGATTCTTCTAAAGACTTGTGAAGGACACAGTCATTCTAAGTTTCATAGATACTTGCATTACTTTGAGGTAGAATTGAGACATGCAGAAATGATCTCTTTCATTTGAAAAACATATACAATGTTTATTATTTTAATAGTTGCAACTTAACATGAGATTGTTACCTAGTTGGTTTTTTAAAATTTTGTCTTTCCAAAATAAAACGTTAAATCTTAGTCATAACAAAGACATATTATATTTTTTGAGCCATGCAAATGAGACAAACATGATAAAAAAATGAGAATGAAAAACAGTTGATGGGAGAGAGGTACAAGGGTGAGATCAATCCTAGGAATCTTGATACCTGTCTTTAATCCCTCTTCTTTCCAATATGAACCATGTAACTTTAGACAAAGCACCTTTCTCTAGAAACAAGTTACTTAAAAAGTTTTCAAGAATGGTTTCATACACCATTTCTAATTTCTCCATATAATGCCACATTTTGTATTATATTTTTATTTAAAAGGATATCAAATTTGTATATACTAAACAAAGCATCTTAATAGAAAATAAACCAAGCCAAACATAAATTTAAACTATTCAGCTTAAATTTCTGGCTAGAGATTTCTGTTCTAACAATAGCAAATGCTCATGTTTACTGTTAAGGAGCTTTAACATTTTCAAATTTATAAGAAGAGATATTTCTACTGAATAACTTGCCAAAAATAACATTTCATATATAATCTTGCATACGCAGGACACTTAAGCCCCCAATTTTAATGCTGTTTTGAAATCTTTTGTTAATTAAAAAATCATTAAAGATAAGCCCCTATCTAAGTCTAGTAATCATCATTGATTGTGAGGAGTTCTGTGATGGAATGGATATGGAATAATGAATTTTCTCTCACCCCAGCGGTTAGTGGTCCTTTCAAATCAGAGTTTAGGTAGCTGGGCAGCGCTGTGTGTGGAAGCTTGAAAGCACTGGTCCCTCCCCCTATATACCTGGGCTGTGTGTAAACAGAGAATTTTAGTTTCTGATCTAATATCATGGAACTGTTTTCATTGACATAAACTCATGTTAAGTCATAAAAATAACATAAGATATATTCTTCAGCCCTGGGGCATCAACATTGTGTCCATGGTAGTTTCAATAATTTATGAAATAACTATTAATATTAGAGCTGTGATTCACAGTAGACATTACTCTTAGTTTAGCTTACTTATAGACACACCATTAACCTAGAAACCTCCATTATTTATTTAACTTCATTCTCTCTCCGCAAAAAGCGTATGGTTGCTATCAGTCCTATGAAAAATGCATCAGCCTCCCTCACTTAAGGTTTGTCACTTTGAAAAGTTCTGATAGGAGCCCATTCTGTAAACGCAAATATTTACCTTACTGGTTCTAATTAAAGGTTCATGACCTCTATATTTTTAGAATATACAAATCAAATTTAAAATTCGATATATCAAAACAAATTGTCTGTTTTTTGTTAAATCTGACTCTCTAGTTTAAAGCAAATTAATTAGTAATCAGATTGGCTCACTAAACTCTGTGCAAGAGCAATGGCTTTAGACTTTCTTGGGTCTAAGGGCAGAATAAGTCGCTCTGGTACACTCCTATTCATGATAGAATGAATAGTTATTAGTGACCAAAAAGGAATTTTAAAAGCTAGATGAAAAGTTGAAGAATATTAAAATATTAAAGAACATACATATTTTTCAAAATTGTAACTATCAACTCTTAACAATGAATGATCATAAAGTTTGGGACAAGGGCAAAGGTCCCAGGAAAAAAATTTTAAATATAAAATCACGTCAATATTGCCTCTTTATTTTCCCCCACAAAGGTCTCATTTAGAAGATATTAAAAACAATCTAAGTAAGGATTGAGATGAATTTGTATAAAACCAATAGATACTAATTCCCATTTTATGAACTCTTCAAACTATTCTGTGATTGCCTCCATAGACAAATCTTTTTTTAATAAAATTTATTATTTCAATTCTTTTGATTTCTAAGGTACCATTGAAGGAGAAATTTTACCCATTTTGAAAATAATGAAAATATTCCGCAAAAATCTTCTTTATGTGTAATGCAATTTGTATTTGATCACATCATGAATATATCAAACCATTGTAACAAGTGAATACTCTATGAAAAACACTTCATCATGAAGGTTGCTTTGGTGTGGCTACCTGCTTTTCAAAATCGTCTATACCTATAAATATATTTTCTGCAGTTAATTCTTAGGCAATAATTCATATTTAAATTTCAAACATCAGGAGTCAGCTAGAATCAGCCATCTAAGTCACATTTAGTGTAATTTTGGTCAATCAGAAGGTAAGTAAATATATATTTACTGAATGTTATTTGCTAAATACATTAAAAATATACTTGAGGGGCACTGAAGCATAGTTTTATCTTCCTAGAGTAAATATTTAAAAAATTAAATGGAATATTAAAAAGCTATTAAAAAGCTATTAAAAGCTATTAAAAAGCTAAGTATCCAAAATAGGCTTAGTTCTATCACTAGAAATAAAATGATGGGGAAAATGAGAACTTTCCTGCTCATAAAAAGTGTATAAGGTATATCCTCATCAGTTCATATTATATTTACAGACACTGTATTTTATTCCTAAGAAAAATTCATAGAATATGAGAAGTCTATTATTTAAGATGTCTTTCTCCTTTATAATTATCAAACGACATGCACAGTATATTTACTTTTTCAATTTCAAGTACAAAACACTGAAACTTAGGTTACCAGCGTTTATTTCACAAACAACTTCAAATGCAGGAGTTAGTAACTGAATTAATAATTTAGAGTAAATAAAACATTATTTCTAATGAGGAAAAAAGTATACAATATCTTCTGATAGGGTAAAAACTTATCTATGCAATAATGATTGATTTCTTTTCATAGAAATGAATACTTCTTCAGTTTCAGACCACCAGTTCTAGGCTTAGAAAGTCTGGCCGTGGATTCAGAACTAGATTGAATATATGGGACCTATTCAGTTTCTTTGGGAACAGCTGTTGCTATGAGTGCAAAGCCATGTGATCATTGTGATTATTTAATATAATGGTGCATTTTGGACAAAATACCTTTAATATATCAGAATATAAATAACCATTTAATGAATGAACAAATAAGCTAAGAAAAATCATACCATACTAGCAAATTGATGCTCTTAATTCATTAATTCAACTGATGCTCTTAAAATATTCTATAATTATCATGCAAAATACTCCGATTATACAGTGAAGGGAATCTTTGCAAGTTTATCTAGATAGTTGTATCATTTATCTATTTCTTATGAAAGCTTCCAAACTGAGCATTCAGTAATATAAGCTAATAGAAACTAAGAAAAGACTGTGGATTTTTAGGCTATATATATCAATGGTATGTCTCAAATCAATAAGAAGGATATTATAGTAGGTAGAAGAATATTGTTTAAAAGTGATTTGATTACAAACAAATCCAAGGACACAGCTTAGTGGACTCTTCAATAAAACATTATTGGAAATAAAGTACTTATTTTGGCAATGAAATACTGTACTCTTTTTGTTATTAAAAATAAATCAGTAATTTTACACTAGGCTGTATATTTAGATGTGCCAGCACCTCAACACATTTGAATATGATATTATTTTAAATAAGCTATGTTTATAAACTAAGTGAATAAATAAATATTATTTTCCAAAACATGTTACATTAACTTCGTGCTTCAGATGAATGCAGTCCATAATTTTACTTTTTCTTTAGAAGAGACTATAAAATTCAATGCATCCTAAAGTTCTTTAATCTAACTTCAGATAAAAGAAATAATGATGAAATTCAGAACCATTTTATAGAGAAATGACACAAGAATGTTAGTGTTCACAGTCCATCATCTTAAAACTTTACCTTTGCTGGATCTACCATGAAGCCAGGGTCTAAAAGACCTCCATCGCTGTGATCATGATCCACCTCATACATGTTGTAAGATGGATTGCCAATTTCTACATTTATTCCTCCATTGATAATAGGTTGTCTTCTTATAGTTTTTGTCCTAGAATAAGTGAACATTGTGTGAGTTGTCTAAATATCACAATGTGGTGCAAGAAACTTTCGTATTTGTAGATTTAATGATTTTTTTTTTTTTTTCGGTACGCGGGCCTCTCACTGTTGTGGCCTCTCCCATTGCGGAGCACAGGCTCCGGACGCGCAGGCTCAGCGGCCATGGCTCACGGGCCTAGCGGCTCCGCGGCACGTGGGATCCTCCCGGACCGGGGCACGAACCCGTGTCCCCTGTATCGGCAGGCGGACTCTCAACCACTGCGCCAACAGGGAAGCCCTAATGATATTTTAATATAACTGATGGAACATTCTTAAATAAAATACACTGAAAATAAATGACATTTATTGATTCACAGAGGAACAAAAACTCTGAATGTAATACATTATTTTCCCAAATTATTTAGATTTAACAATTAAAGATGCACTTGTAACATATTCCTTGTAAATAGCTAATACCACATTAGTTGAAACTGAATGTTCACTAATCAATTGCCCTTTAAAATTCTACTTTTTCCCTTTCGTTCCTGAAAAACGTCTATAAAAAAATAGTGATAAACTTTCAATCCTCAAGTCATGTGGCTAAAATCCTCTTTTACGTAATTCAGAAACTGACTCACAAACTCTAGCTTCCAGATAATAACCCCACAGACAACTCACTCCTTATAGATCTTTTAACTGCATATTCATATAAGTTGAAATAATGATACTTCCAGTAATATATAAAATCAACAAATATGTAATTTGTGAATAAAATGCACAATTTGTGACATACAATACATAGTCATTATCATTTTATTGACATTACTAATCTTACACATTAATATTATAAAATGCTCTTTAGAGACTCTTGCTGTTTCAAGGAAAAACTACCACAAATGTAAAATTCTATTGAATGTTTAATAACTCCCTTGTTATTTTTGTTGGAATATGCAAATGCAGCCATTCCATCCATATAACATAAGGGAAAGGTTGTCTAAATTATAAACACTTAAAATGAAGTAGAGGGATAAAGTGGTTCAAAAAACATAGAATTCAGCAGTTGGAATATGTAAATCATATTTTAAGAAATTTTCTTAAAAAAAATCAGTTTCTGTAACTATTTGTGTAATTTATTTACTGTTGGTCTAGAATATTGCATCTTACCTTCTTTTTCTTTTACAAAGCACTAAACCAATTACCAAGGTGGTTATCAAAGTCACCAAGAGGACGAGAGGCACAATGATGGCTATGCTTCCTGAAAAAGCAATGAATGAATAGATGAACACATAAATAAAATGAAGACAAGACTGATATAACTGAACACTTTATTACACCAAATCATTTGACAACTGACATAATAAAAATAAAACTTAGGCCAAATGTCTATATTCCTAGTTCATAACTACATTACTGGAAAATCACTTTCTTATTAAATACTTGATCTGCTGGAAATGTTTCCTTAGGTATCTTTCATTTATATGTTACAGTTAAATACCTTGAGGTTAGAAATACTGACTTCCTTGTCAGTCTGACTCTGATTCTCACCAGACACATTTATTTGCAAATGACGTAAGTAAAGAAACTGTGACTGAACACACGTTTCCACAATTTCCCTGGCCATATTTCCACCCTTAGTTTTCTTCCTTTAGCTATAAATACTCCCTGGCCGTGAGTACATGTGGCAAACTAGATGGCAGCCTGGTAAAACAAAAGGGGCAACAGTTTGGGATTTGGATGGACATAGGCCTAAATATCAGTTTCACCACCTACCTGAAGTGAGACCTTGGAAAAGTTATTTAAAATTTGAGGCTCATGCTCTTTACCCGTTAAAATAGAGACATGAAGACCTACCACATAGGGCTCTTAGCTTGATTCAACAAAACAGGGGGACAAAGTGGATTCTATTTCTCAAATTCCAGTTCCAGAATAGTTTCAGCAAACCACAGTTAAGTGTTTGGCTTATGTTGTAAATGTCCACTTTCCCTCTTTATAAGAATGATCTTAGGGCTTCCCTGGTGGCGCAGTGGTTGCGCGTCCGCCTGCCGATGCAGGGGAACCGGGTTCGCGCCCCGGTCTGGGAGGATCCCGCATGCCGCGGAGCGGCTGGGCCCGTGGGCCATGGCCGCTGGGCCTGCGCGTCCGGAGCCTGTGCTCCACAACGGGAGAGGCCACAACGGAGGGAGGCCCGCATACCACAAAAAAAAAACAAAAAACAAAAAACAAAAAAAAAAAAGAACGATCTTAGGTTGTATTACTCATCTTCAAAATGGAATAACAGATCTATGGAATAGATTTTCAAAAGTGGTCAGAGAAAGTGGGTCTTAGTTTTTATGCATCTGAGCATAGTGGAGAAGTAAAACTGAGGAGGACCTCTGCCCTGTCCTCCATTTCTAGGTTGGCAATAAGAGCAATCTTTTTTTTCTAAAGAAGGAGACAATACCCTTTTACTAATGATGCGATCCACAGTAAGATACATCTAGGGTCATATGTCACTTATGCAGGAAGAAAACTGAATGCAAGTGTTGCCTAATAACAGGAGAGTATTAAGAACCTCTATCAAGTACCTAAATCTCATGTTTCCAACATACAAATATCTAGTGCCCATAAGACAAAGTCTTTGTCTATTTGGAATAAGTATCTCATTGATTCTGTCAAGTCAGCTTAATCATTGGCTAAACTGAGAAACAAAACAACACCGAAACTAATTGAAATTTAATGTGAGGATCTTGAAGGGTTCAGGAATGAAACATTAATAGTTATTAAATATATGAATTTTCCTCTGCATATACATGTACATGTAAAATACTGTGGTAGAAATTAATGGTAATATTAAGCATGATAAGCAGCTGCTTAGGGAATTTAAAATAAAAATATAGATCAGTTTTAACAGCTCTAGCCACAGATATCTGTGTGAGGTAGTACGTATTGCAGATCATTTACCAAAACACCAAAAAGTCTTTATTAAGGAAATGTCATATATAAGATAATCTTTCAATTTGGAACTTCAAAAATAACTTGACTAAAATAACCAAATAACTCTCTTCCACGCAAGAAAAAATATGGCTTGTCTTCTTTAGTCAGTTTCTGAAATGTAAACCTCATTTTATTTCTTTCATGCTGTTACCAGCACTATATGATTTAGTGAGTTTGATATTACATTACCTCCTTGGTTTTGGGAAAGTGAACTTTATATGAATGTGTAATTTATTAGTAATTAATGTAAGTGGAGAATCTGGCACCTTGGATAGTAATTAACATTTGTTCACAAATTTTAAATACCAGTGAACAGCTTGATTTCTTCATAAACTGACTTCAACTAATTGATCACAACTTTATAAATATCCTCACTTCATCATTTATATTTTTTTCTGCTAAAATTTGTGGTAAATTTGTAGGTTTAAAATATATATCAATACTAGTTTTAAGGTATATAAAGTTACTTTCCCCTCAAAGTAATTATAAATTATTTAGAATATTAGATTTTATTTGTTCTACATAGTTTCTTTTATTCTTATTAGGTAGAAGTGCTGTTAATTATGCATGCTAGAAAACAAAGAACTTTGTTTTTCTTTTTCTTTTTCCCATGACACATGGCAGTTCCAATCCTTTACATTACAACCCTCTGTTTAAGAGCTTAGCATTCTTATATGTTTATATAACATAAACATATAAGATATATAACCTATCAAGGTAACTGCGATAATGCTCAGTATAGCCAATAAACAATGCAGGGTGAAAATTTGGCAAGTTTTTCTTTATTTTTTGTAAATTAGTTTATATTCATGGAAACATCTAGCAACATATATATTTTTAGAATATAGTATAGGTATTTATCAAAATAAGTATTTTTTCCAAGCAGTATATATGGCAGTAAATATCATATTGTAACATATAACAATCAAGATCTATTGTAGGTGATATTTTTAATAATATATTTTTGGTGGACTGTTCTAAAAAGATTAAAAAAAAAAAGCACACTCTGAACTTGTTATTGGGTGGAGGGGAAATCTCAACAAACTTCTCACAGAAAATAGAGCCAGTCTTTCTCTGCCACATTGTTCTGTAGCCTCATTATATAATGCTTTTCCATTTGAAAGAACTGTCTTATCAAATTGTTATGTTGAGGAGACCCCTTCAATGGGAGAGGCAGTACAGCATCACAGTTGAAATAATAGATTCTGGAGCCAGGCTACCTCTGTTCAAATCTCAGCTTACTAGCAACATTTATATTCTTTGAGTTTACACATTTATAAAATGAGTGTTGTCATTAATATGTACCTCATAGTAATGTAAATAGAATTGTGTCTCTTACACAGAAAGTGCTAATACATGTTTATTAACTAATTCAAAATACATATTGCCATATGACTCTGTGCATGCCTCTATTTTGCACTTTTCACCATATATTGTAGAGATCAATTTATTTGTAACTTGGAGGCATAAGCTATCTATCTCTGTTTTGCAGATAGCACAGTGCCTAGGATGTCATAGGGACTATACATTCAGTTCTCATTTAGCAGATATATTTTAAGGGTTGCTATATTCCACACACTCAACATTTACTCTACTTTGCACTGGGGATAGAAATGTCCCTTCTCTCATCTTGTTTGATGTATATTAGAAGATGACAAACACATAGGTTTATTTAGCACAGTGAAAAGCACTACCCTAGTGAAAGTATGTATTGCTCTGAAAACATAGAGGAGTAGTATCCAACTAGATCTGGGATAGAGGAGGAGGACTGGTATGCCTTTGAGACCTGAGGGATGAGTTCCATGAAAGAGAATGCAGCTTGAGTGGAGGAGGAGATACTGAATTAATCTAGGGAGAGAAATATGAAAACCTGGGGGAGAAAAGATCAAGGAACAACAGTCTGAATGGAGAGTAGAGCTGAGGGTGGTAGAAGGAGATGTGGCTGTAGAGGAAAGCAAAGGGGATGTTAGGAAGGGCTGTGTAAGCTACATAAATGAGCCGGGAATTTGTGCTATTAAAAAACAGGATGATGTTGAAGGAAATTTAGGAAGTCATATCTATGGACTATATTGTCTAACTTAACTTAAAAAAGAAGGAAGGTTAAGAGTGACATTTAAGTGTTGCTTGGATAACCAGGTAGATTTTGCAGCTATGTGTATAGACAGGAAGGCAAAACAAGGTGTATAAAAATGGCTGGTTGAGTGGGAGAAGGGGATGAGATCATTTTGGGAAACACAGAGCTTCAGATTCCTGTAGTACAGAGATATAGATATATAGATATAGACAGAGATGACATCGATATGGATATAGCAATTGTGCAGTGGGATATGTGTCTCAGCCTCAGAAGAGAAACCAGGATTGAGGATAGAAATTTGGGAGTAATTAATGAAGAGTTGAAAACCAAGGTCAAGGAATTATGGATTGCCAAGGAGAATATATGTAGTGGTAGGTGAAAAATGAGTTAACTAGAAGAGATAAAAAAGAAGTATCTCACAAAGAAGACAGAGCTGTTTCAAGAGGTTGGGAGGGAAACCAGAAGAGTTTACTATCATGAAAGTTAAAGAAAGAATTTTTTGTTTATTGAAATTATAGTAGAAAAATATAAATATAAATTATGTCATTACAATTGACCTCTTTTGACTTGCTGCTATATATTCTGCTCTTAAGTTTATGTTTACATATATGTATAAATGTGAGTGTGTCTCTCTCTCTCTATATATAGTGATTTGGATGATGTTTCTTAAGTTTTTTGATAAACTGTTATTTTAAAAATCATAAAGAACATATCATGTTCCAAACTTAGCAAAGATTATCCTTCCAGTGATCTTTGAGAGGCTGCTTATCATCTTGGTCATGTATAATCATCCTCACTTTGTACTACTCTCACTCTTGTCCCCTTGGTGCCAGTACACTGATTTTCTTTCAATCCCTTGAACATGTTTAGCTCTTTCCTACTCCAGCGTTCTTGTATCTGCTGTTTCTTTTGTTTGAAATACACCTAGCGTCTCCTCCCCTTTTAAATCATTCAAGTCTGAGCTTAAGTATCACCATCTCAGAGAAATCACTCCTGACCTCAGTTCTCCCCTAACATTCTCTATTTCTGTGTCTTTTTTACTTCCTTCACAGATCCAATCAAGACTCATAATCATTTTCTACGTGTTTACTTATTTGCTTGCTTTCTTGTTTAACTGTTTTTTTTAATCCCTCTGGCACCTCAGTTTCATGAGAAGAGGCACTGACTATCTTATTCACTGATTCATCCCTGGGATCTAGACATTACTTGACACTTAGTAGAGGCTCAATAAATACTTGCTTTTGGATAATTAGGACAGAGGCATTATTTTGTTGCATTTTTCTCTATATATTTGCAATTTGTAATTATATTTATAATTCCTTGGTATAACATAATTAATTTTTTTTTCTGTTTTAAAACATGATGGTATAAAGACATGAGGATAAAGTAGGAAAATAGAAGATATGAATAACCCCCAACAGATATCACATTTCTGTTGTCACTACAGTAAAATACAGCATCATTATATTACTGCCCCACCAATGCTGAGTATATTTTTATCCTCCTTAACTTTAGCAGATATGAATAGCATAATCCAAACACTGAGCATCCACTCCCTTAAAACTTTAGGTAAATCTAATACAGGAGTATAAAATAAATATTTAATCATCCTTAGTTTAAAACTCTTCCACATAACTTCAGAAAAGTTTCTGCTTTTTCAAGTGGAAACTAAGCAGAAAGTTCTAGAATAATAGATCCACTTAATTCCACAGGCAGGCTGATCTTTAGATACTTTAAACTGCAAGGGGCAGAGAACATCAGTATGACTTCTCAGAGATGATTAAGAAAGCTGTTCATCAATTAGAAAGGTAAATCTCGTGCCCGTTGATAGCAGTTAGGCTGAGAGAGGCAGTATATTCCTGATTGTGCCAAGGTCCAATGATTATGGAATGCTTCACTGTAAGTGGAAATGCAGATTTGAAAACACATTCCTAAAGTATCCATCTTTCTTATTGAACAGATGACTTCTGCCCAAGTTCGGGGAACATTCGACAACCATTCAAAACCACTGGAGTTTACCTGAGAAAATAAAAATAGCCTTCCTACCTTAGGAGGGAACAGTTTAACTACCTTTTCTCTCCTTTCAGAGTTACTGAGGCAAGTTTCTCTAAGTGCAAATGTCTGATGATAAGTACCTTTTAACAGAGTCATTATGTGGTCAACTTTGCTCAAAACCGAGATAATTTGACATTTGCATAGCTAATAGCCCTTTCAATGTGC
This sequence comes from Physeter macrocephalus, assembly GCF_002837175.3. Classification (NCBI taxonomy): domain Eukaryota; kingdom Metazoa; phylum Chordata; class Mammalia; order Artiodactyla; family Physeteridae; genus Physeter; species Physeter macrocephalus. The sequence continues at coordinate 47,538,789 of NC_041215.1, forward strand.
ATTGATACTTCCATTAAATGTAATGACTTTAAATCAGTGATGGAAGAAAGAGCATCAGAATCTTTGGAAAAAGGGTTACAACTACTTGCACCTCCTCCTTCCATGTGATAGTTCCTATTTTAGAACTGTTGCATGTAAGTAGAGACATTTTTCTTATAAGGGAGCTTGTTGCCAATGCAAATGGTTGGCAACATCACCTTTCAATAAATACATCTGGCACACCCCTCCTCAAAATCATCTTCCAAACACGAAACTTTCCCTTGTAGATGGACCTTATATATAAATTGAAAATTCAGTTGACATTCTACTCTGTTTCCTTCTTTCAGAAAATTTTATCAGTATTTAAAATTGTTTTGACTCTCTAAAAGACTAAGTTTTTAATTTATTTTAGATAATTGAGAAATTGTCATAAAAGAAAGCCTAAAGTACCATGACTTCATTAATTCTCAACTTATTACTTCGGTATGTTCTACAGGTTGGTAACTCAAATGCATTTTTTCATTACAAAAATGCTCTTAATGATGGTTGAATCTTATAACTGGTTCACAAAATCATATAAATTAGTATTCCTCCAGAATTGTTAGTACTAATGTCAGTATGATCCTGGAAGAGAGAGAAGAGAGTATTTTTTTTCTTTTGCTCTTCTTTTGCAATATCAAGTTAGGCAAGCTATATTTTTCCACATCTCCTATGTTTTATGAACCAATTCCTCAAATCCTAGTGCCCTATTCCTACAACTATGTGTCCATAGCTTTGCTACAGTCTTCTCCTTTCCCTTCCTAAAGACAACACACAAATTCTAAGGTAACTCCATATGCTCCATGACCAGAATCATGTACCTCACTTTTCCAAATGCAAAGACTCATTTCTAAGGTTATTTATTCTATACCTATTTGCCATTTTTCAAAGATGGTCATCCTTACTAGCCCAAGTTAATCTCTAAATGGTGGAACTTTAGACAATGTCACTTGAAGAATTTCAAGCAATGATAAATTAATTGGGGACAGGCACAACAAACAAGTAGATCAGCAAACACTGGGAGCCTACGTATAAGGTACAAAAATCATATACTTTTGATTTTGATATAATGTTTTTCTTTTTTCACAAATTCCATAGTATATTTTTTGTTTGTTTTCATGTATGCTCTCTCACCAGCAGTGGAAGACTAGAGAAAAATTGCTAAGTAAGCATTCATAAATCGAGGTATTATTTTTTCTCCTCAAGAATATATTTACCCACTTGATAGTTATTCCAGATTTCTCAAAATTTTTCCACTCATTAGTAATAATATGTGTGAATTGGGAAACTATGTAAGACTTTTATTGTGAAAATCTTTTTTTTTTTTTTTTTTTTTGGTGGTACGCGGGCCTCTCACTGTTGTGGCCTCTCCTGTTGCGGAGCACAGGCTCCGGACGCACAGGCTCAGTGCATGGCTCGCGGGCCTAGCCACTCCGTGGCATGTGGGATCTTCCCGGAGCGGGGCATGAACCCGTGTCCCCTGCATTGGCAGGCGGACTCTCAACGACTGCGCCACCAGGGAAGCCCTGTGAAAATCTTTATAAATTCATTTAAAATTGTTGGAACACACACACATAGACACAAAATATTGATGTAGATAAATTTTCATATCAGGGACCTGTCCTAAGACTACAGCTACACCCACAAAAAAACTTGTAAAATGTTGCTATATTTTAATATACTTCAAAACCAGTACTTTAAAGATAAGGAAGCAATGAATCAACTATGATCCTTATTAAAAATTGCTTGTTAACATACTTCATCACTTTGACACTAACCAAGTTTGTTTTTCCACAACACACTGAATGCACTTCAAGAAAAATACACTCTAATTAAAACATGAAATTACTTTTCTTCCCCAAGCATTCTCACATCCATTGTGATATTTGCAGCCTTTGCAGCTGACGCATATTTCCAAAGAAAAGCTTAAGCTAGGTTTACAGATGTGTGTTCTGAAAACTGCCAAAGTTTGAGATGAACCCTCAAAAGAGCACATGCCTAAAAGAGCACATAACGCTGGATCCTGTCACCAGGTGAGAGCTCAGTGCTTCTTCTTTCAAAAAACATACGGATTGCAGATCTCTTGCAAAATTCCGTAAAGGAGATTTTCCAAGACTCAATTCCTGCAATAACGGTATAAAAAGAAAACAATGCTTTCTATGCTATGTGGAACACCCAAGATATTAATCTGAGAAACTTACTTGTGCTGATATGATCAGATTTGCTGCTCTTTGGGGCTGGCCTCTCACACTGTGTGCCTGACCAGTTGGTGGAGCATCTAGAAAGATTAAAAAAAAAAAAAATCAGTGAGTAACAAAACTCACAAGTCTGCTAATGTAGTAACTTTAACCAAATGAAATGAAGGAAGAGCCTGCTATCACAGATTCATGAATTTTAGATAGAGATTTCTGCTAATTTCCTGCATATTGTCAGTATGCTGAGGGTAACTTCAATTGGACTTCACTTGCTAAAATACTTTTTAAAATTTAAGTTTATAGTCATTTTTCTTTATTCTATGTTAAACTTAAAATTGGCATATTTTATAACAAAACTGAAATTTTAATTAAGAATTGAGATTAGTTTGAGACATACTGAAAATTATGCCACTACAAAAATTGAGTTTGCCTGTCAAGCAAATCCTTCTTTACTAAGTTTCTGTGATTTATTTTTTCTGGTTCTAAATTCAAAGTGGAACTAACAACCAAACAGCAAATGTCATATGTCTCATAGTTCAAACTGCACAATTTTTACTCTTTTAATCAGAGATAGGGAAATATAGTGCTTTCCCATTTAAGATCATACTTCTATTCCCATGAAATCAAGACAATATGCCCAAGTTTTCATTCAGAGAAGTTGTCTTTCCCATATAGGAACCATGACATTATGATGGGAAGTCTCGCAGAGGATTAAAATAATAGATTTGATTAAAATCCTTCATTTAAACATAAATCACAACCATATAATTAGCTGATTGTATCAAAATAAATGCTGGAATGGTTTTAGCTATGTTTGAACAATGTCTGCCGGCTAACAGAAGATGCCTCCATGCATCTGTCAGAGGAAATCCATAGAGAAACAATTTAATTGGCTTCAGTTCTTATTTAAAATGACTGTCAAATACCACCATATCACGAATAGTTGTACACAGTAAAAGAACAGCTTCCAGAACTATTCCAAGTAGATCTCTTTGGGCATGGTGGCCAAACTAAATAACTGCCACTTCTGGGTCTCTTCCAATTCTGTCATAGCCAATTCAAATAGCTGAAGCTGTTTTGGAACTAGGCTTCTATGATGCCATGTGAATTATTTGTGGTATTTGTGAAGACAGTATCGGGTGTCCTAACAGGGCAAAATCTCATAAAATCATCATATTGACAAATTCAAATTACAAAAACAAAAATTTGTTTCATAAAAGCATACATTAACTTCAGAATAATTGACAGTAATATTACTATTCAAGAATATAGTTACTTGATTAATAATGATATTATAAAACTATGAGTATGGATCATGATTTCAATGAAAATTAATATCATTATATTATTATTAAGTCATCACTAATGCATTATCCTGATTTTTTATTTAGATCCTTTATAAAAAGCTTACATATATATTTTCTATATATCACATTTATTATATACCATACTATAAGTAAATCATTAAAATAGGTAAATAAATTTTAAGGCCAGGTCTATGACGCTGTCTGTATTACTGAAGTGAGGTAATGAAATGAGCATATTTCAAATAATTATAATAAAGTGAACAACCAATAACATCATTGATTTAAAAAAATCATTTCTGGGGCTTCCCTGGTGGCGCAGCGGTTGCGCGTCCGCCTGCCGATGCAGGGGAGCTGGGTTCGCACCCCGGTCCGGGAGGATCCCACGTGCCGCGGAGCGGCTGGGCCCGTGAGCCATGGCCGCTGGGCCTGCGTGTCCGGAGCCTGTGCTCCGCAACGGGAGAGGCCGCGGCAGTGAGAGGCCCGCATACCCCACAAAAAAAAAAAAAAAAAAAAAAAAAAAAAAAAAATCATTTCTTTTCTTCCTTAGTTGTGGTTTTGCAGTTGAATGTTCTAGAAAATTGTTCCAGTTCTTCAGTCCCTAATTCTTGACACAGTCCAAACATAATTCAAAATAAGATGTTTAGGCAAATTTTGCAAACGTCATTAGAATGAATCCTAATCATTGCAAAAGTCTTTTTGTTTTAAGTAGCTTTACATTTGTCAAATCTTTCTAATTGACCACTGAGGATATTTTACATGCTCCAGTGAAAAAAACAGTACTGATTGCTTGGTAATTTTATTATATAACTGATGTGTGCAAAGCTATTTTAAAATTAAAATATCAAAATTTGCTCTTTACATTACCTCCTTTGATTAAAAAACAACAGTAACAACAGCAACCTAAATCAGGTTCATGTTAAGCAAGAGAAATGATCTGAGATATATTTTGTTGTGTTAATAGAGATAAGAACCTCTGGGGCTTATCATAACACTGAGATGCTTGGAAGTCAGAAAATGGAATTGCTCAGGAATTGGAGGAATAAATGCTAATTGATAAGATGTTCTGATATGAGCATCGTGTGTTTTCAAGTATTTTAGGAAGTTATTAAAAATATGCCTTTAGAACTCCAGAAGGGCAGAGAGATATTTTTAAACAAAGAAGATCAGGATACTGTGATTTTTATTCCAAACTCTGAAATTATTTAAGTAGGACAGGTGGTATTTATTAACAGTATTAATTTTCTGTTTCATCCATAGCTTGGAACCCAGTATTTATATTAGATAAAATACATCACTTGCTAGTGGTCATGATGCCCCTCTCTTTTGCATTGTGGAAGCACACTTAACTTCTTAGCTTTCAGGGAATATTTTGTTTATTACGTACTGGAAATAACTCTCAAAGACTGTGCTGGAGAAATAATTAATTTTAACAGTTCTGCATCTTAATCAACTGATGATCACCTTGCAATTTTCCCTACACTCCTTATAAAATAATGTTTTATGGCCAAATATAAAATATGTTCCACTTGTCTCCATTTGTTCCAGTTTTTAAAAAAATAATCTCTTTTGAGATATTAAATCAAATAGAAGTCATTGTTCTTGTTGCCTACCTTCCAAAACTACAACTTAAGGCATTTGCTGCTCCACAAGTACTTCCGCCAATGGTTGATTTAAGACCAAGTATTTTTACTGTCTTTATAGAAATTCATAAATCTTCATTCTCTGAGTAGACTACAGTGATCAAAGCCATTAATGGCAGATCATTTAAGAATTGAAATGTGTGTGAATCATCAAAATTTCCGGCCAAATTCCCCACTGAATTATTTGCATAATCATGCTGACTATAATAATTTCTGGTATCTGTGTCTTCATCATTGCTCCTCAAGAAAAATCCATAGTCCATGCCCTCATCATCTTTAATCTGTACTGTTGCAATCTACTGCTCCCTGCTATTCATCCTTGGACAATTATCTTTGAGATAGTCCTGCATGGCCCTCCCAAGAAATCTTATTTTTTTTCTTACCATCACAAACATCTGTATATCCTTCCTTTTAAATTTATTCTACAGTGATTTCTCCCACTGCCCTTTACCCTAGGACAATGAAAATCAGCTTCTTTTTCTTATGTGTTTGATCACTATACCACTCTGAATTATTTAACTTTTTAAACACTTTTATGAATTTTGGATTCATGAAAGTATTGTTGGATCATGGATAGATAGGTAGATAGAAAGATAGATTCTTATTTATTCGAACAATTGTTTATCCTTCTCTTTTCACATTATCGTATGAAGATATTTGCTTCAAAAGCAGTCTTTTTGATTTCTCCCCTTCTCTCCAAGGCCAGTGACATTAAAAAGAAAGATTGTTTATCGTTATATTGTTTTCCTAATCTTATTCTTCCCGTTATGTTCTAGGTTAGACTAATGATTATCAAACTGAAAAATGTGTTAAAATTGAAATTCTGGAGGCCCATATACCAGAGATTTTCATTAAGCAGCTTGGAGCTGTGGCCAGAAATCTGCATTTTAACAACGTGAGCCTGATGCAAGTACTTCACAAATCACACTTCAAGAGATATTTGAGATAAATTATTATGTTCCCACAGATTTTGTTCTTATACCAAATATTGTTCAATCATTTTAAAAAAATTTAGGATAGGAGTAATAGTAGCCCAGCAAGACTGTTCAAAAGATTAAATGACATTGGTAGACGTTCTTAACATAGTACCTGAAAGTAACTGAGTGGATTTTTGTTTGGGGTAACTAATTCTCATCTGAATGTTACTATATGAAATGCTTGGATAGTTAACTTATTGTGTTCTTTAACAGTGTGTGCAATTATTGTATAGTTACAATATTCTATATTTCAACTGTAATTTTCTGTAACAGGGGGAGTACCTTTGTGTAAAGGCAATAGTGTAGCATATATTACTAGGAAGCACAGTAAATATTTTTGGACTATCAAAATAAGTTTGGCATATATAAGGGAATAAATATATAATATTTAAAAAGAAACAGTTTTTACAATACAAGCATAAATATAAGACATAATTAAACTGTCCAAAATAATGAGAACTCTGAAGTAGCAGAGAGATTTTACAAAAGGAATTGAAATCAGATATAAAATACTGAAAGTGTATTAAAATCTTAGGTATTGTCTTCCACTGTAATAATGATCAATTTACGTGGACTACTCATGTCATTTTGTGGAAATGTCGTCTAGAGTCACTTGCTTTGGGAGGACTTCAAAATAAAATAATGAGATTAATATCTGCTCCCTCTTTTCATCAAATTTAAAGGTCATGGGACTCTTCTGACCAAAGTGGAATTCAAAGGTAAACCTTAAAGCAATTTGAAATTGAATTTCTCCTCTTATATGCTAGGCTGCCGTTATTAACCATGATGATGGAGACATTCAGAATGAAAAATCTTTTAATATACCCTTTTCTTTCTACACACAGGGAAAAAAAAATATGGCACAAGGGATTAAAGGAGCCTTAGAAAACTTGTGCAGAGTGCCATGCATGTTTTGGTGCTCCAAAAATCTCATTCAATAAAAATAAAAATATGACTACATTTTGTGCATCAGATTTATAAAACAGTATTTTCATACAGTGATGAAAATTCAAACATTAAAAGTCAGTTGCAAATTTTTTTTTTCTGATTCATTCTGAAAATTTCACTCTTTTGGTGGAAGAACATGACTACATTTGCATGACATTCTTAACTTTAAAGCTTTACACCCTATGTAGCTCCCAGCACTTTTTTGCCCCCCTCTTCTTGCAGACTGCTGTATTGCAAAATGCAAAAAGTTTTATTGCATTTGGAAAGGATATTTATATATTAATTCACCAGTTTGTTAACTTGACTTTGAAACATTTTTTCATCTGTTATTGTTTCCCAATTTTCTGAGATAAAATTATTTCATATATACATAAAGATTTATAATTTTTTAACATGCTTCAAAAATTTTCTATCCTACCTTTGATATAAAATTTTGCATAAAGTTCAATTAACATTTGCTCAACTTTGTGCCAGGTCCTAGGATAAGTGTTTTCGTATGAAAAATATTCTTATTCAGCTTCTATAATAACCCATGAGTAGGAATTATTCATCTTATAAAATGGAGAAGTGTGTGTTCACATGATTTTCCTGAAAAATCATAGCTAATAAGAGGTAGAAATAAAATGTGGAGTTATTATGATCCTTCTACTTCAACACAGTAGTAGGAAAAATGCTTTTCCTTACTCCCTCATGCCCAAGAGAGTACAGTCACTTAATAAGAAAGTAGAAATATTATCTGAACAAAGGAAAATCAGTGCATTTTCTGAGTAGTAAAATTGTTAAAATTACCACACCGGCTCAGACCTGTGGTCAGTAATGCCTGATATTCTGTCTCTGGCAGTGACAGTGAGGGACATGTTATAGAAGGGTGTTAATATCCTTCTTGATACCAACTTCACATTTTTGTGTTGATTCCAAAATATTGTAGATGTGTTTAAAACACCTTTAAAGATCCAAGATCCATCAATTATAAATTCATCTATATTATTACTCAGTACAATTTTGAACTTCCACAACAATTCACTCTATATTTCATTCATTTGGTAGATATATATATGTGTGTGTATATATATATGTACACACATATATATACACACACACACAGCTTTGTACTACAATTTCTATTTATTTAGCACTATTCTCTATCAAAATTTGACTGTTATTTCTAACATAGAAATAGCTAGGTATTACCCTGCTTTGTTTTCTTCAAAAAGCTTAAGTTAGTATGTTAAATTTTTGTTTGTTGTAATAAGTATAATTGGTTCAACTATATAATTATATATTATAATGCCTAGTTTTAAAATATTACATTAAATCATTTTGTTACCTAGTATTGATAAAATTAGTAAGACAAAGCTAATCTTACTTTAATATTAAGGACATTTGGTCAGAAAGAGTTTTTGATTTCTGAGAAGGGTTAATGTGATGAAGTAAAATAATAATGAGATATTCAATAAACTGACCAACAATTATTTTAGGAAAAGTAAAAATTAATGAGAAATTTCAGTTGAAGAAGTGACCATGAAAGAAATAAAATTAACAAAGTGCATTATTTAAAGTGATTATTTTAAGAAGGAGAGGGCTTCCCTGGTGGCGCAGTGGTTGAGAATCCGCCTGCCGATGCGGGGCACACGGGTTCGTGCCCAGGTCCGGGAAGATCCCACATGCAGAGCGGCTGGGCCCGTGAGCCATGGCCGCTGAGCCTGCGCGTCCGGAGCCTGCGCTCCGCAACGGGAGAGGCCACAACAGTGAGAGTGCGCTCCGCAAGGGGAGAGGCCACAACAGTGAGAGGCCCGCGTACCAGGAAAAAAAAAAAAAAAAAAGGAGAAATAGAAAAGAAAAGATAAAATCTAGTTTGCCAAGAAGTTATCCATAAAAGGAAGTTTGTTAAGATTGGCTGGTTAGGGCTTCCCTGGTGGCGCAGTGGTTGAGAATCCGCCTGCCGATGTAGGGGATACGGGTTCGTGCCCCGGTCCGGGAGGACCCCACGTGCTGCCGAGCGGCTGGGCCCGTGAGTCATGGCCGCTTGAGCTTGCGCGTCCGGAGCCTGTGCTCCGCAACGGGAGAGGCCACAGCAGTGAGAGGCCCGCGTACCAAAAAAAAAAAAAAAAAAAATTGGCTGGTTTAAGTTAGAAATGTTTAAACACAAAATTCTATGCAGGCCACCTGAGCAGAAATGGCCACTAAAGTGTGAAATTATGACTCAATAAATATTAAAAAAAGAACAAAATCTCTAGTAATGTAAACCTTTTATTATCTAGATATTTTCCAGGAAATTTTATTAAAAACAGATCTGAAAGGCATAAAGTGTTTTTTTCAGAGTGAGTAGATGATTTCTACTTAAATTAATATGTTACATGCATCAACTCAAAAGGAAAAAGAATAATCATAAAATTAGTATTAAGTAATATGGTTGATAAAATTGAAGACATAAATGTAGGGTATTACATTAGAAACGGTGGTTATAATTCTATAGCTGAAAGTGGGAAGAAAAGCAATGTATGCTGTAACACAAGTGGAAAGTTCTGTCTACATGATGCCACGATGAATGACCAATTCCAAAACTGGCTTAAGAACATATCAAGCCATGGGGGCTGGGAGGTGGGGTTGGAAATCTCCATGCTTAGTGCCATGCAGACAAAGTGACTAATCTTATACCTGAATATTTTATGTTTTAGCACAAAATAAGAGTAAACAATAAGGAATTTTTCTATGAAAACCTAATGACTACCCTTCCTCATTCATAGGGTTTCTGTGGCACAACATGGTAAAATCTGAAACAAATTATAATGGCAATATCTGGCATAGTCAACTGCAGTTATTAAATGTCGTTCAAGGCATATTAGTCCTATACAAATTTGGGGCAATGGTAGGGATATCACAAAGTGTTAACAGAAGGTTTTGAGAGTGTGAATGTCTTTATAAGTGAGATATATAACTCTAATTCTCTAGAAAATATTTATTTTCAGTTGTAGTGCACATATTCTGAGATATTGATATTAGCCACTTTAATTTATAGTCTAAATCACTGGGAAATAATTCCTATATACAGATAGTCACCTCCTTTCTGATACTTCAGTATAGCCTTTGTTCTAGTTACAAGATTTTTACATACCCACCAAAAGGTAACACCAAAGGTTTCTAGAGGCAAACATTTTTAATTGATAAAGGTACATTGTATTAGTATTGATACCACCTTCCCAATTACCACCATTCAGCCTTCCTCAAAATCTAGGACCTGCATTTCACAAATTTTTAAAATTGTTTTAAAACAAAACAAGCAATCAAAAAAAGAGTAAATGAAAAAAATTGAAATGGCTTGCTAAAATCAAGTGTCAGTATGAATTAACAAATTTGTCTATGCTGCATAAATGTCAATTAGTCATAAAACACTCACCAGATTTGTTCAACACTTATAGGAACATGTTGCAAACAGAAACATCTGAAGGCTTATGACAAAAGATGGCCATTAACACACATTTCTTTCCTAATCCAAGTATTATATTACTTCCCTGACTCAAGGTGAGAAGGTTTATGCAGGCAGTAGTCTAAAAATTGATTCAGGAAGTTTAGATAAATATCTTCAATAAATCTAAAAGGCTATATAATATTACAGTAGTATTTTACATTATGGAGAATTGCCATTTGGGGGCAGTTATAAATATCTTTATATATTTGATCCACATACAATCATAAATATGGTACATTCTATTTTTGCATTTCTCTATATATTCATTTATAAATCTCTAAATATGCCTTTGCCTATGACTATGCTAGACTGATTACTTAAAGGTAGGGGTCATCTATTATTCATTTTTATATTTCTTCATTTCTTGAGCACATGGTCAGTATGTAGGTTTGGTCAATCAATATGTTTGTTGTTTGTTAAAATGAATGAACGAATGCATGAAGGCATGGAGGATGCATGGTTGAACTCATATGGTTGAACACATACATGTGTCATATCCCATTCTATGAAGAATATATAGTTCCATTCATAAGTACATGTTTTCAGCTAGTTACCAGTCATTTCTCACTGAAAAGAATATTGATCCACTATGAAAAACACTTAACATGTAAGAACCACAGTAATAGGCAAATATTTTCTTCCTTTCTTCCTTCCTGCCTCCCTACCTCCCTTCCTTCATTAATCTATTTATTAATTCTTCCTTTTATAAAATTAGATGATCACATTTTAGCAACTTGGACACGTAAAATTTTACTTATTCAATGTTGTAAATTGTGTGACACATCTGTTCTTGTCCCATGATGCAGCTAACTAAGAAATGTTTATCTTCTTTCCCTGACAAAAATTCTAAAGGCGTTTGCCTGATGGGTAAATTGACATGGAAACCAGTTTTATATAAAAATCATACAAACAAATATGTAGTTAAATGTAATTTAATTCAATTTAGTCATTTAAATAATTATGTAAAATTAAAGTGCTGGTATGGTGTGACACAAATGGCATGTGTAAGTTTTGGAATTAGACAGAACTGTGCTGTAATCTAGTCTCCCCTCCTCACAAAGGATATATCTTCTAGCAATTCACCCACTTTGGTTGCTTAGTTTATAATACAACAGAGAGCAATACTCCCACTTTTGTCACACATTTCCCACAGATCTAGCCTCTTATGCTTTAACCTTTGTTTTCCCCTTAAATCCCCTTCCTTTCTTATTTTATATTTTATCTTTCTATTGTATGTTTTCCTTTTACTACCTCAAAAATTTTCTTCTTCCTTCTTTACTTTGTTTCTTTTTTCCTCCCTTTCTTCCTTCCATTCTTTTTCTTTTTCCTTTCTGCAAGGCAAGTTGATCATTATAAAAGTTAAAAAAAAAATTAGGCTTCCTGAAAGTTAAATGATACAATGTACATAAAATTTACACACCCTCTAAGTTAATTTAACTCAAGTGATAAATAATACTATGAATATTAAATTTAAAGCTTGTATATGGCACATCAATATCAATATAATTATAATTTTTGTTTGTATGCTGAGCGGAAGTATTAGGCTAAAATTTCTGTATTCCTTTAACAAAAATGGCTTTCTTCTGCTACTATTCCAGTGTGAAAAAGAAGAAAATATTTCCTTAACTGACGATAATGTAAGGAATTTTTCATTTTTTTTTTTTTTACTCTTAAACCACTGTTGATGGTTAATCTCTATTCCTCTGATCCTTTTCTTAAAATCATATAAAGTTGGTTTGGAATTAAGTAGTAGGTTGGAGGTTTATTGATTTATTTTTTTTGACTTGTTCCAGGATAGAACATGAGCAGGAAATAAACCTTCATTGTTAAAAGCATCTGAAATTTGTGCTTTTTCATAGCAGCAAAATCTGGGAAACGCAGTCTAATAGAGAGAAAAATAATGTAAATTGTTAAAGAGGTAACAAGTACACGAATGAAAATACTATGTAGTTATATTGTTTTTGGTTTCTTTAGTTATTCTGATTTACTTACTGATTATATTAAAGGCCAAGAACATGTCCCAGAATCAAGAGAAAATAAGGTGACTACATCAAAGCTTCATAACAATAGCTGCCCAATGTGTAACTATGCAATAATTCTTCTCTGTTAGGCAGCGCCACTTGTACTCTCAAAGCACAAACTGGACTTTAAACTTTAATAGAAAAATATATCTGGGGCTTCCCTGGTGGCGCAGTGGTTGAGAGTCCACCTGCCGATGCAGGGCACACGGGTTCGTGCCCCGATCCGGGAAGGTCCCACATGCCGCAGAATGGCTAGGCCTGTGAGCCATGGCCGATGAGCCTGCGCGTCCGGAGCCTGTGCTCCACAACAGGAGAGGCCACAACAGTGGGAGGCCCGCGTACCGCGCAAAATGCCGCAGAATGGCTAGGCCTGTGAGCCATGGCCGATGAGCCTGCGCGTCCGGAGCCTGTGCTCCACAACAGGAGAGGCCACAACAGTGGGAGGCCCGCGTACCGCGCAAAAAAAAAAAAAAAAAAAAAAAAAAAAAAAATATATAT